>NC_092086.1:15707853-15742853 GCF_045679555.1 Salvelinus alpinus
CTTGGAGTCACTTTAAAGACTAGACACACTATGATAACGTGGAGTGGGGTGTCAGGGAGATACATTACCCTTGGAGTCACTTTAAAGACTAGACACACTATGATAATGTGGAGTGTCAGGTCTGTCAGGGAGAGACATTACCCTTGGAGTCACTTTAAAGACTAGACACACTATGATAATGTGGAGTGGGGTGTCAGGTCTGTCAGGGAGAGACATTACCCTTGGAGTCACTTTAAAGACTAGATCCACTATGATAATGTGGAGTGGGGTTGACTACTAGATGTAGAGGTGGTTTCCCAGACTCAGGGTCTAGTCTAGTGCTGGACTACAAACTAAGCTCAATAGAGAATCTACATTGAAAATGTTTTTTTTTGTTGTCCATTATTAAGCTTCACCTGTGTCCGGGAAACAGTCCCCTAGTGTTTAGTTAAACGTCACTCTGGGCTTCCAGGGAGAGACAGATATTACCCTGTGGGCTCAATCACTACGGTAGATAGACTTCACCTATTGGGGTGTGGGGTTGACTAGATAGTCACGTTGTAGACTAGACAGTCTATACATCTACCAGGTGGTGAGATGTCAGTCACTTTGTGGACTAGACAGTCTATACATCTACCAGGGAACGAGATGTCAGTCACTTTGTGGACTAGACAGTCTATACATCTACCAGGGAGTGAGATGTCAGTCACTTTGTAGACTAGACAGTCTATACATCTACCAGGGAGTGAGATGTCAGTCACTTTGTAGACTAGACAGTCTATACATCTACCAGGTGGTGAGATGTCAGTCACTTTGTGGACTAGACAGTCTATACATCTACCAGGGAGTGAGATGTCAGTCACTTTGTAGACTAGACAGTCTATACATCTACCAGGGAGTGAGATGTCAGTCACTTTGTAGACTAGACAGTCTATACATCTACCAGGGAGTGAGATGTCAGCTAAAGCCTTCAG
The DNA here is from genome assembly GCF_045679555.1 of Salvelinus alpinus. Classification (NCBI taxonomy): domain Eukaryota; kingdom Metazoa; phylum Chordata; class Actinopteri; order Salmoniformes; family Salmonidae; genus Salvelinus; species Salvelinus alpinus. The sequence goes on from NC_092086.1 coordinate 15,708,807, forward strand.
GGAGAGAGACTGTGGGTTCACAGTCACCCTGTAGAGATTGACTGGAGAACCTACTAGGGATGTATATCAGTGAGATCTTCAGTGGTCTCTGTGTGAGTTCAAGACAATCAGTGGGACTGAGGACGCTGAAAAGCGAGTGGGACTAACACCTAGCTGTAACCTGATGCCACAGCAGGTGTTGGACAACTGTCCCTTATTAATTTATATCAGCTTCTGTATGTCTGAGTGTCCACCACACTAGTGCACTTCTGAGTGTCCACTACTAACCTTCTCAGAGGGGTCTTTCAGGGCACTGAGGTCTTCATCATCTTCCTCTAGGATCTTCAGAGGTTTAGTTGGTGTCTTCTTCCCTTTAGAGTCTCCTTTCCCCTCAGAGCTCTGTGGTAATAACAGAGCCATACATTAACCCTTTCCCCTCAGAGCTCTGTGGGAATAACAGAGCCATACATTAACCCCTTTCCCCTCAGAGCTCTGTGGGAATAACAGAGCCATACATTAACCCTTTCCCCTCAGAGCTCTGTGGGAATAACAGAGCCATACATTAACCCTTTCCCCTCAGAGCTCTGTGGGAATAACAGAGCCATACATTAACCCTTTTCCCTCAGAGCTCTGTGGGAATAACAGAGCCATACATTAACCCTTTCCCCTCAGAGCTCTGTGGGAATAACAGAGCCATACATTAACCCTTTCCCCTCAGAGCTCTGTGGGAATAACAGAGCCATACATTAACCCTTTCCCCTCAGAGCTCTGTGGGAATAACAGAGCCCTACATTAACCCCTTTCCCGTCAGAGCTCTGTGGGAATAACAGAGCCATACATTAACCCTTTCCCCTCAGAGCTCTGTGGGAATAACAGAGCCATACATTAACCCTTTCCCCTCAGAGCTCTGTGGGAATAACAGAGCCATACATTAACCCCTTTCCCCTCAGAGCTCTGTGGGAATAACAGAGCCATACATTAACCCCTTTCCCCTCAGAGCTCTGTGGGAATAACAGAGCCATACATTAACCCTTTCCCCTCAGAGCTCTGTGGGAATAACAGAGCCATACATTAACCCCTTTCCCCTCAGAGCTCTGTGGGAATAACAGAGCCATACATTAACCCTTTCCCCTCAGAGCTCTGTGGGAATAACAGAGCCATACATTAACCCTTTCCCCTCAGAGCTCTGTGGGAATAACAGAGCCATACATTAACCCTTTCCCCTCAGAGCTCTGTGGGAATAACAGAGCCATACATTAACCCTTTCCCCTCAGAGCTCTGTGGGAATAACAGAGCCATACATTAACCCTTTTCCCTCAGAGCTCTGTGGGAATAACAGAGCCATACATTAACCCTTTCCCCTCAGAGCTCTGTGGGAATAACAGAGCCATACATTAACCCTTTCCCCTCAGAGCTCTGTGGGAATAACAGAGCCATACATTAACCCTTTCCCCTCAGAGCTCTGTGGGAATAACAGAGCCATACATTAACCCTTTCCCCTCAGAGCTCTGTGGGAATAACAGAGCCATACATTAACCCTTTCCCCTCAGAGCTCTGTGGGAATAACAGAGCCATACATTAACCCCTTTCCCCTCAGAGCTCTGTGGGAATAACAGAGCCATACATTAACCCTTTCCCCTCAGAGCTCTGTGGGAATAACAGAGCCATACATCAACCCCTTTCCCCTCAGAGCTCTGTGGGAATAACAGAGGCATACATTAACCCCTTTCCCCTCAGAGCTCTGTGGGAATAACAGAGGCATACATTAACCCTTTCCCCTCAGAGCTCTGTGGGAATAACAGAGCCCTACATTAACCCTTTCCCCTCAGAGCTCTGTGGGAATAACAGAGGCATACATTAACCCCTTTCCCCTCAGAGCTCTGTGGGAATAACAGAGCCATACATTAACCCCTTTCCCCTCAGAAGTCTGTGGGAATAACAGAGCCATACATTAACCCTTTCCCCTCAGAGCTCTGTGGGAATAACAGAGCCATACATTAACCCTTTCCCCTCAGAGCTCTGTGGGAATAACAGTGCCCCACATTAACCCTTTCCCCTCAGAGCTCTGTGGGAATAACAGAGCCCCACATTAACCCTTTCCCCTCAGAGCTCTGTGGGAATAACAGAGCCATACATCAACCCCTTTCCCCACAGAGCTCTGTGGGAATAACAGAGCCCTACATTAACCCTTTCCCCACAGAGCTCTGTGGGAATAACAGAGCCCTACATTAACCCTTTCCCCTCAGAGCTCTGTGGGAATAACAGAGCCCCACATTAACCCTTTCCCCTCAGAGCTCTGTGGGAATAACAGAGCCCCACATTAACCCTTTCCCCTCAGAGCTCTGTGGGAATAACAGAGCCATACATCAACCCCTTTCCCCTCAGAGCTCTGTGGGAATAACAGAGCCCTACATTAACCCTTTCCCCTCAGAGCTCTGTGGGAATAACAGAGCCATACATTAACCCTTTCCCCTCAGAGCTCTGTGGGAATAACAGTGCCCCACATTAACCCTTTCCCCTCAGAGCTCTGTGGGAATAACAGAGCCCCACATTAACCCTTTCCCCTCAGAGCTCTGTGGGAATAACAGAGCCCCACATTAACCCTTTCCCCTCAGAGCTCTGTGGGAATAACAGAGCCATACATCAACCCCTTTCCCCTCAGAGCTCTGTGGGAATAACAGAGCCATACATTAACCCTTTCCCCTCAGAGCTCTGTGGGAATAACAGAGCCATACATTAACCCCTTTCCCCTCAGAGCTCTGTGGGAATAACAGAGGCATACATTAACCCTTTTCCCTCAGAGCTCTGTGGGAATAACAGAGCCATACATTAACCCTTTCCCCTCAGAGCTCTGTGGGAATAACAGAGGCATACATTAACCCTTTCCCCTCAGAGCTCTCTGGGAATAACAGAGCCATACATTAACCCTTTCCCCTCAGAGCTCTGTGGGAATAACAGAGCCATACATTAACCCCTTTCCCCTCAGAGCTCTGTGGGAATAACAGAGCCCTACATTAACCTCTTTCCCCTCAGAGCTCTGTGGGAATAACAGAGCCATACATTAACCCCTTTCCCCTCAGAGCTCTGTGGGAATAACAGAGCCCTACATTAACCCTTTCCCCTCAGAGCTCTGTGGGAATAACAGAGCCATACATTAACCCCTTTCCCCTCAGAGCTCTGTGGGAATAACAGAGCCATACATTAACCCCTTTCCCCTCAGAGCTCTGTGGGAATAACAGAGCCCTACATTAACCCTTTCCCCTCAGAGCTCTGTGGGAATAACAGTGCCCCACATTAACCCTTTCCCCTCAGAGCTCTGTGGGAATAACAGTGCCCCACATTAACCCCTTTCCCCTCAGAGCTCTGTGGGAATAACAGAGCCCTACATTAACCCTTTCCCCTCAGAGCTCTGTGGGAATAACAGCCATACATTAACCCCTTTCACCCCAACCCCAGTTGTAACTAACCAGGTCAACCAGCTAATTATTAGAATCAGATCTGCTAGATTAGGGTTGGAGTGAAAACCTACAGGAGGGTAGCTCTCCAGGAACAGGGTTGGAGTGAAAACCTACTGGAGGGTAGCTCTCCTGGAACAGGGTTGGAGTGAAAACCTACAGGAGGGTAGCTCTCCAGGAACAGGGTTGGAAAGCCCTGGTCTAACCTATGAATGTATAGACAAGGCATGTGGGTCTCCCTACATCTCCACTTCAGTACTACAGTGACATAGTCCAACTGTTGTTGAACTCATTTAGATGAACAGTTGAGTGTTGACCTGAGGTCAATTTTTTGATGGTTGGACAAATCCCATCTGTCTGGTGGCAATGTGACAGACATCACATCGCTTGCTTAGCCATACCACTTCCTCGCGCTTCCACCGAGACTAGAACCCTGGACATCTGCCTCGCAAACTCACGTAACCACCCTACTGAAACCACCCTACTGAAACCCTCATTGCTCTGGATAAGAGCGTCTGCTAAATGACTAAAATGTGTCTGGGTTATCCAGGTGACATCACCTGTTGACATTATTCCCTCCTCACCTCTTCGTTGCCCGTGGCTTTTGGACTAACAGTCATGTTCACTAGGTATGAAACTGAAGAAAACGGTCTAGAAATGAGGTACAACTAACTCACCTGTTCTTTCCCTCCCTGTTTCTCTTTCTTCTTCAGGAAGTCTTCCACTGCATCCACAGCCTGTTGGAAACGTTTGCCCTTGTTGATCTTGATCATCTCCTCTTTGTGGGGGTGGTATGGCTTCAGCTGCTCCACCTTTATCCAGGCACTGCACACACACACACAGTTGGATAAGTGATGGAAAAAAGCTAGATATGGGTATTAGTGATAAGTGATAGATACTGTAGTAGGTTTTGTTTGTTTACTTACTGGTCTTCAGTTCCAAAGAATTTGACAAAATGACATTTTTTCCCTCTTGGCTTTTTCAGGTCCTTTGGAGGACTGACGACCTGGAAAGACAAATAAAGTTAATTACAATAGCACTTACGTGTAGTTAGTCAGTTTAGCATACAATATAATTCTTAGGTCACAACGACCATGGTGTCCAGATTTCGCAAGCTTGAATTCGACAGATCTTACCTTGCCTGGCCACGGAGGATAGCGCCCGAGCTTTCCCCTAAAACAAGAACATTTCCATTTGATTGATGATTAAACGTTGCATTATCGAGATAAGGTTTTGATTTTCAGAATATAAATTCCATTACCCCTTGTATTCGTCGGCGCAGTGAACATAAGCTTCGAACAAGATGTCCCGGGTGGCACAGTCACCAGATTAATATCTAGTTAGCTAGCTAAACTGGCTAATTAAAGACTGATGTTGTTTCTCAAACATCACAGTACACACTTTTCAGATGTCATCAGTAAACATGTAACGTTAGAGATAGCTGAACTAACCAGTGTATAGATATAGCCCAGTATATGGATTGAGCAATATTTACATACAGATGCGTCCGGTTTCACTTCTCTGGGTGCGGCAAGGCTAAGTAGTTTACTAGCTAGCTAATGGCTATGCTGACTCGGGCTAAACAGGCAGTAACGTATTTGTTTTGAGTTCGATCGACAACTACCGTTAGTAAACGAATATTTTGTCACATCTACCTGATCAAATGTAACGAAAATGCGCGAATTGAGTTGTTCCGACACGGATTCAATGTAAACAATGAAATTCGAATGGAATAAGACAATTAAAGTAAGTTAAAATGCATATCTCACCAAACTAGGTCCCCGATTCTCAGATGCACCGTCGCCATCTTAGAACTTTACTGAAACGTCGCACTGAACACGGTGAAAGAACACACCCACCAGAAAACACATGCGTCACCCCAAACCACAGAGTTTCTAAATCCAGAGTTACAGCATCGCAAGACTTCCGGGAACGCTAACGAAAAAGAACAAACATACCAGGTCGGGGTTTGGGGTATAAGAAGTCAATGAGAGAAGTGAAAAAATCGTCCTTAGTTGTGAATATTCTCAAAATCTAAAAGCATAACCTAGATTTGAGCCAATGTCTTAAGTAGGTGAACATGCTATTACTCCAACCTCGTGAAAATGACAAACTGACACGTTTTAATTTTTCTCAAAAACTACTTTATATCGAAGGAGTATCTTTGACTGCATGCACATGCGCAGTTCGGCGCAAGACGAACGTTAGTCCCGATGACGTGTTTCTACGCATGAGCTTTGCTAGCCAACGTTGCCATGACATCGCCTAAACGCGTGATCTGGGATTTCAGTTTTAGCCAATCTTCATAGTGTCTGCCCAAATCCCAGTTACCACATAAACAAAGTCCAAATTGGCTACATAATTTTTATTTTTTATTTCACCTTTATTTAACCAGGTAGGCCAGTTGAGAACAAGTTCTCATTTACAACTGCGACCTGGCCAAGACAAAGCAAAGCAGTGTGACAAAAACAACAACACAGTTACACATAAACAAACATACAGTCAATAACACAATAGAAAAATCTATGTACAGTGTGTGCAAATGTAGAAGTGAAGGGAGGTAAGGCAATAAATAGGGCAAAGGGCGAAATAATTACAATTTAGCATTAACACTGGAGTGATAGATGTGCAGATGATGATGTGCAAGTAGAGATACTGGGGTGCAAAAGAGCAAGAGGATAAATAACAATATGGGGATGAGGTAGTTGGGTGTGCTATTTACAGATTGGCTGTGTACGGGTACAGTGATCGGTAAGCTGCTCTGACAGCTGATGCTTAAAGTAAGAGAGGGAGATATAAGACTCCAGCTTCAGTGATTTTTGCAATTCGTTCCAGTCATTGGCAGCAGAGAACTGGAAGGAAAGGCGGCCAAAGGAAGTGTTGGCTTTGGGGATGACCAGTGAAATATACCTGCTGGAGCGTGTGCTACGGGTGAGTGTTGCTGTGGTGACCAGTGAGCTGAGATAAGGCGGGGCTTTACCTAGCAAAGACTTATAGATGACCTTGAGCCAGTGGGTTTGGCGACGAATATGTAATGAGGGCCAGCCAACGAGAGCATTCAGGTCGCAGTGGTGGGTAGTACATGGAGCTTAGGTGACAAAATGGATGGCACTGTGATAGACTACATCCAGTTTGCTGAGTAGCGTGTTGGAGACTATTTTGTAAATGACATCGCAGAAGTCGAGGATATGTTTGGCAGCATGAGTGAAGCAGGCTTTGTTGCGAAATAGGAAGAAATAGATTCTAGATTTAATTTTGGATTGGAGATGCTTAACATGAGTCTGGAAGGAGAGTTTACAGTCTAACCAGACACCTAGGTATTTGTAGTTGTCCACATAGTCAGAACCGTCCAGAGTAGTGATGCTAGTCGGGCGGGCGGGTGCAGGCAGCAATTGGTTGAAGAGCATGCACTTAGTTTTATTAGCATGTAAAAGCAGTTGGAGGCCACGGAAGGAGTGTTGTATGGCTACATCATACAAATTCATGAAAACAAAAATGTGCTTTTTGGTCATAATTTAAGGTCATGGTTAGGCATACGGTTAGTAGAGCAGTGTGGTTAAGGTTACATTTCAAATCAGATTTTAAGACAATAAATTGTAGAAATAGGAGGGATTTAGTCAGAATTATGACTTTGTGGCTGTGGTAACTAGTGACAACCCAAAACAGTCAACAAAGCAACTTGAAAGCGTGAATAAAACATTTTCTAAATTCTATGAAATAAACTGTATCCCCAGGCAAGAGTAGAAGGCAGTTTCAGTCAGATACTTTCATTCATCCAGACTAGAGATGCAGTTGCTCTTATGTGTCCTCCTGCAACTAGAGGGTGGGGTGGTACACTGCCCTTACATCTCAATGGGTGTTCTCCTCAACAACTGTAATGGGGGGTGTTCTCCTCAACAACTGTAATGGGGGGTGTTCTCCTCAACAACTGTAATGGGGGTGTTCTCCTCAACAACTGTAATGGGGGGTGTTCTCCTCAACAACTGTAATGGGGGGTGTTCTCCTCAACAACTGTAATGGGGGGTGTTCTCCTCAACAACTGTAATGGGGGGTGTTCTCCTCAACAACTGTAATGGGGGATGTTCTCCTCAACAACTGTAATGGGGGTGTTCTCCTCAACAACTGTAATGGGGGGTGTTCTCCTCAACAACTGTAATGGGGGATGTTCTCCTCAACAACTGTAATGGGGGATGTTCTCCTCAACAACTGTAATGGGGGGTGTTCTCCTCAACAACTGTAATGGGGGGTGTTCTCCTCAACAACTGTAATGGGGGGTGTTCTCCTCAACAACTGTAATGGGGGGTGTTCTCCTCAACAACTGTAATGGGGGTGTTCTCCTCAACAACTGTAATGGGGGGTGTTCTGTAATGGGGGTGTTCTCCTCAACAACTGTAATGGGGGATGTTCTCCTCAACAACTGTAATGGGGGATGTTCTCCTCAACAACTGTAATGGGGGGTGTTCTGTAATGGGGGGTGTTCTCCTCAACAACTGTAATGGGGGGTGTTCTCCTCAACAACTGTAATGGGGGGTGTTCTCCTCAACAACTGTAATGGGGGTGTTCTCCTCAACAACTGTAATGGGGGTGTTCTCCTCAACAACTGTAATGGGGGGTGTTCTCCTCAACAACTGTAATGGGGGTGTTCTCCTCAACAACTGTAATGGGGGTGTTCTCCTCAACAACTGTAATGGGGGGTGTTCTCCTCAACAACTGTAATGGGGGGTGTTCTGTAATGGGGGGTGTTCTCCTCAACAACTGTAATGGGGGATGTTCTCCTCAACAACTGTAATGGGGGATGTTCTCCTCAACAACTGTAATGGGGGTGTTCTCCTCAACAACTGTAATGGGGGGTGTTCTCCTCAACAACTGTAATGGGGGTGTAATGGGGGGTGTTCTGTAATGGGGGTGTTCTCCTCAACAACTGTAATGGGGGGTGTTCTGTAATGGGGGTGTTCTCCTCAACAACTGTAATGGGGGTGTTCTCCTCAACAACTGTAATGGGGGGTGTTCTCCTCAACAACTGTAATGGGGGGTGTTCTCCTCAACAACTGTAATGGGGGGTGTTCTCCTCAACAACTGTAATGGGGGGTGTTCTCCTCAACAACTGTAATGGGGGGTGGGTGGTACACTGTCCTTACATGGATGTGCTCCTCAATGGGGTAGGAATGTTAGTTTGGTCTGTCATCCAAGTCATAGACTGTTCTCTCTGCTACCGCATGGCAAGTGGTACCGGAGCGCAAAGTCTAGTTCCAACAGGTTCCTTAACAGCTTCTACCCCCAAGCCATAAGCCTGATGAACAATAAATCAGTTGGCCACCTGGACACTCATTGGACTCTACCCACACATCTCACACATCTAACACACACACACACACACACACACACACACACACACACACACACACACACACACACACACACACACACACACACACACACACACACACACACACACACACACACACACACACACACACACACACACACACACACACACACACACACACACACACACACACACACACCTGCTGCTATTCTGTTTATTATCTATCCTGATTGCCTAGTCACTTTTACCCCTACCTACATGTACATATTTGTTCAATTACTTAAACTACCTGGTACCCCTGCACATTGACTCAGTACTGGTACTCCTTATAGTCTCATTATTACCTCAACTACCTGGTACCCCTGCACATTGACTCAGTACTGGTACTCCTTATAGTCTCATTATTACCTCAACTACCTGGTACCCCTGCACATTGACTCAGTACTGGTACCCCTGCACATTGACTCAGTACTGGTACTCCTCATAGTCTCATTATTACCTCAACTACCTGGTACCCCTGCACATTGACTCAGTACTGGTACTCCTTATAGCCTCATTATTACCTCAACTACCTGGTACCCCTGCACATTGACTCAGTACTGGTACTCCTTATAGTCTCATTATTACCTCAACTACCTGGTACCCCTGCACATTGACTCAGTACTGGTACTCCTTATAGCCTCATTATTACCTCAACTACCTGGTACCCCTGCACATTGACTCAGTACTGGTACTCCTCATAGCCTCATTATTACCTCAACTACCTGGTACCCCTGCACATTGACTCAGTACTGGTACTCCTCATAGCCTCATTATTACCTCAACTACCTGGTACCCCTGCACATTGACTCAGTACTGGTACTCCTTATAGTCTCATTATTACCTCAACTACCTGGTACTCCTGCACATTGACTCAGTACTGGTACTCCTTATAGTCTCATTATTACCTCAACTACCTGGTACCCCTGCTCACTGACTCAGTACTGGTACTCCTCATAGCCTCATTATTGTTCTTTTATTGTGCTAGTATTTCCTTTTTTTATTTAGCCAATTCGTCTTACTTTTTAACTGTGCATTGTTGGGAAAGGGTTTGTAAATAAGCATTTGACGGTCCACACCTGTTGTATTCGGAGCATGTGACAAATAAAATACAGATTCCAACATGAATGGATGAGAGGAAGGTAATATTCACAGACCCAGACTACCCCTTGTATCTGTAGGCTGATGCAATGCTACATCTGTTTCTAGAGGTCTTTATGAAGGATGGTGTCTCTGATTGCTGTGTAACATGTTGCCACCAATGAACCTTTTTTACAGTGTTTAACCTTTCCCCCACACGCCACTGAATAAATGCTTTTATTAGTTTGATATCTCACAATAGGGCCAACAATACAGTGATAGCTACAGATGTTCATATTTGACTGTAAATCACCTGTGTTACAAACAGCCCACGTTTTACTAATCTAGTTAAACCAAAACCATGCATATTACATCATTATCCTAATGAGTGTTTTATAAATCAGACACCTTCTAAACTCTGTTGTTTTCCCCGAATGACATCTGACCATGGAACGTTTGGCATGTTCCGGAATAGAAGCCCAGAACAAGAGGAATATTTCATTCAAGGGTTTAATTCATAAAAGCAGATTGAAAATAGAAATCCTCCTAGTGTTGAAATCATTTCCTCACAACATTATCCTGACAATGCAATAAACACAGACACACTGAATATAAATCAGATGACATAAGGTATTTCTGGATAAGACATCTCTTAGGTCTGAGTTTGCACCACAAACGGCACCCTATTCCGTCTATAGTGCACTACTTTAGACAAGGGGCCATAAGGAGCTGGTCAAAAGTAGTGCGTTATATAGGGGGTAGGTTGCCATTTGAGAGGCACCCATTTTTAACAAATTGGTGAATTGTGTTTCTTACATAACACAAGATTACATTGTCTGTCTAGACCGGATTTAGTAATTTCATCAAAATCCCAGGATTAATTGTTCTAATTATATTTGTGTGTATTTCCTATCATAAGCCCCATCGGGACGGTCTGTCCAGTCCACTGTGTCCCAAATGGCACCCTATTCCCTATTGAACAGCCCTATTGGCTCTATTGGAACAGCCCTATTGGCTCTATTGGAACAGCCCTATTGGCTCTATTGGAACAGCCCTATTGGCTCTATTGGAACAGCCCTATTGGCTCTATTGGAACAGCCCTATTGGCTCTATTGGAACAGCCCTATTGGCTCTATTGGAACAGCCCTATTGGCTCTATTGGAACAGCCCTATTGGCTCTATTGGAACAGCCCTATTGGCTCTATTGGAACAGCCCTATTGGCTCTATTGGAACAGCCCTATTGGCTCTGTTGGAACAGCCCTATTGGCTCTATTGGAACAGCCCTATTGGCTCTATTGGAACAGCCCTATTGGCTCTATTGGAACAGCCCTATTGGCCCTATTGGAACAGCCCTATTGGCTCTATCGGAACAGCCCTATTGGCTCTATTGGAACAGCCCTATTGGCTCTATTGGAACAGCCCTATTGGCTCTATTGGAACAGCCCTATTGGCTCTATTGGAACAGCCCTATTGGCTCTGTTGGAACAGCCCTATTGGCTCTATTGGAACAGCCCTATTGGCTCTATTGGAACAGCCCTATTGGCTCTGTTGGAACAGCCCTATTGGCTCTATTGGAACAGTCCTATTGGCTCTATTGGAACAGCCCTATTGGCTCTATTGGAACAGCCCTATTGGCCCTATTGGAACAGCCCTATTGGCCCTACTGGAACAGCCCTATTGGCTCTATTGGAACAGCCCTATTGGCTCTATTGGAACAGCCCTATTGGCTCTATTGGAACAGCCCTATTGGCTCTATTGGAACAGCCCTATTGGCTCTATTGGAACAGCCCTATTGGCTCTATTGGAACAGCCCTATTGGCTCTGTTGGAACAGCCCTATTGGCTCTATTGGAACAGTCCTATTGGCTCTATTGGAACAGTCCTATTGGCTCTATTGGAACAGCCCTATTGGCCCTACTGGAACAGCCCTATTGGCTCTATTGGAACAGCCCTATTGGCTCTATTGGAACAGCCCTATTGGCTCTATTGGAACAGCCCTATTGGCCCTATTGGAACAGCCCTATTGGCTCTATTGGAACAGCCCTATTGGCTCTATTGGAACAGCCCTATTGGCTCTATTGGAACAGCCCTATTGGCTCTATTGGAACAGCCCTATTGGCTCTATTGGAACAGCCCTATTGGCTCTATTGGAACAGCCCTATTGGCTCTATTGGAACAGCCCTATTGGCTCTATTGGAACAGCCCTATTGGCTCTATTGGAACAGCCCTATTGGCTCTATTGGAACAGCCCTATTGGCTCTATTGGAACAGCCCTATTGGCTCTATTGGAACAGCCCTATTGGCCCTATTGGCTCTGGTTAAAATAAGGTTTCACAGTAACTTTATGCAGTTACTGCTAATATTACCTCCATTTTCTCCAAAACACAATACAATAGAGGCAGGATACTTGTCCACATGATTAAGCATGTATTTAATGTAGCAAAAAATTACATTAACTCATTTTTCGACCAAATGAGCAGTTACTGCCTTTTTGCTCGGTAGGGCAGAATAGAATACTATAGTACTTACAACGGGTCGATTGTTCTGAATGGTATGTGCTGAGTTTGATCATTAGTGAGTCTCTTCATATGTGACAATATTCAAGATGGTCGTTATGTAAAGCCCCTGTAATAATGTCCTTTTTGTTTTCACTTGGTTTGTTTGGAGAGGCTTTGCTGGTTTGAGATCCAGGCAGTTTAGTGGCAGTGCCCTCTTTAAGTACAATTATTTTGTATTTCTAAAATATCTATTGTGTATGTAACTGCAGTGGTTCACTCTTCTTTCCTTCCTACCATCAGAGGTACAGTATTGTCTGTCACAGTTTTTTGGTCTTCTTGTGAACTTGGGTCAGCTGAATCTCTGTCGTATTTCAGAAAGCTATCTAGTGGAAGTAACAGATCTAAGTGTTACGCCTAAAGATGACTTATCTTGCTTATCTATAAGCAATATATCTTTGTAAATCTATATTGTGTTTAAAACTGGCCTACTTTTTAAAGAAACACACAACAAGTTAACCCTTTACCATTTAACAGTTTTATTTCTTATGTAAGACACGTAAAACAGGACAACTGAGAGACCGTTTTACAGTAGCATACCACAGACCGACATTACCAATATCCGTTCATATCCTTGTGTATGTAAATTCAATCCCACGTTCAAAACAAAGATATTTAAAGTACTATCTCTAACCCTGTACCCAGTGTAAGTAGTTGAACAAGCGTATTCCAGGGACAGACAGAAAACCCTCCTACAACCCTTTGACTGGCTATAAACACAGCCATACCAACCCTCATTTAATAAATATAACAGTGTGAGAGAGAGAGAGAGATATAAAACTAACATATTGTTTAATGTTAGATCAAGTACGTCAGAATTAAAACATTTTGGAAGATTCAAATCTAGTGAAATCCAAAATCAAGAAACACCACACATTTCAAACTCATGGTCGTCAGAAACACAGACTGTTAGAAAAGTAGTTTTGTTCAGATGTTTTTTTTTCACTTGGTCTTTCCCGACACCATGACTCCGAACTCCTGGATGGTGATCTCCTTGTCACGGTACTGCTGCAGCTGGCGGTTGGTGATGTTCCCAGCCCTCAGGGCGTCTTCAATGGAAAACTTCTTCCCAGACTTCCTGTCGTGGAGAACAGAGGACTCCCCCTTGGGGCCCTTGACACTGATCTCCTCCCAGTCGCACTCCTGGCTCTGGAGGTTCACAAACATCTTCCAGTCGATCAGCCCCAGCTTGTAGGCCTCCTCCGGCCTCATCTCCTTACCCGAGTCGGGGTCGATAACCACAATGGATCTCCTCAGGTGGCTCTCCCTCTGCTCCCTCTTGATCTGGATAGCCGAGAGGCCCCTCTGTAGCTTCTCGATCTCCTCATCCTTCTGGCTGGTGATGGCCCTCAGGTCGGCCAGCTCCCTCTGCAGTGAGTCCAGCCTCAGCTCTAGGTTCTTCCCGCTCTCCATGGGGGCCGAGTTGGAGATGCTCCGGGTCTCCGTGGAGGTGATCTGGATCTCGGACTGCAGCCTGCGGATGTCATTCTGTAGCCTCTGGTTCTCCTGCTGGAGGCGGCTGCTCTCGTCGCGGATGTAGTCCAGCTCCTTGGACGACTTGGTGTTGGTGAACTCCATGTCGGACAGGCGGGACTTGAGGCTGCCCAGCTCCTGGTCCAGCTCCAGCCTCCTCCTCTTCTCCTGTTCCAGCGTCCTCGTCATCTTCTCGATCTCCAGCTCAGCCTCCGGGTCCTTCTCTACCTGGATGGTCTCGGTGCGCACCACCTTCTCCTTCACCACCGTCCTCTCCAGGGTGACCTGCTGCTGGAGCAGGACATTCAGCTCCTTCTCCAGCAAGGTGCGCTTGTGTCTCTCCTCCTCCACCTGCAGCTTGAGGATGGAGTGCTCTTTCTCTTGCTGGGGATCCTGCTGGAGAACCACCATCTGTTTCACTGTGACCCTCTCCCTGTTCTCTTTGTCCCTGACCTCCATCTCGTTCAGCCTGACCCTCAGCCTCTGGATCTCCAGCTCTGCATCGCGCCTAGCTCGGCGTTCTCGCTCCAGCTCCTCCAGCTGTGCGTCCAGGTTGGCCTTCTGCCTCTGAAGTTGGATGAGCTCCTCTTTCAGGGTCTCCCTCTGCCTCTGTTCATTGTTGATGTTCTGTGTGAAGGTGCTGCACTCTGACCTCAGTAATGGGTCCTCCTCAATCTTAACCACCTCCTGCTGGACCACCTTCTCCCTGACCTGGGACAGGTCGATCTTCCTTAGCCGGATCTTCTCCTCATTAGCTGATCGCTCCCTCTCCAGGTCCAGGCGTTTCTTCTGCTCGTCCGCCAGCTTCCTCTTCAGGATCTCAATCTCCTCCTTGGTCTTGGGGTTTTCTTTGTACTCCAGCACCTCGTTAACCACCTCTTTAATTTGCACCTGGGGCTTGGTGTCCTTCCACCGCTGAATCTCGTCCCTCAGCTGCCTGATCTCCATCTCTGACTTCTCCGTCTGGTGCGTCTTGTCCACAATCTCGTTACGGAGTTTCTCCAGCTCCCTCTCGGTCTGCGGGTCCGTCTTGTACTTGATGACTTCCTTGATGATCTCCTTGATCTCGATCTGCGGACCTCTGTTTCTCAGCATCTTCAGCTCGTCCTGGTGGGACTTCAGCTGCTGGTCGGCATCTCTGTATCTCCTCTGGTGCTCCACCAGTTCCATGCGTAGGTTGGCCACTTCAGCCTCAGCCTTGGGGTCAGGCCTGACGATCTCCCTCACCTTCTCCTGAACTATGACCCTTGACTTTTCCTCCTCTAGGCTGGAGATCTTCCTCTGGAGGTCGGCGCGCTCCCTTTGGGAAGACCGGTGCTTGGACTTCTCATCCTCGTGTTGCATCCTGAGATTCTCTACCTCCCTCTCAAAGGCGATATCCTTCTCCACCTTCAGCACCTCCTTGATGGAGATCTTCTCCTCGGCCATGGACTTCTCCTTCTCCAGCCTGCGGAGCTTGTCCTGGAGGAAGCGCAGCTCGTCCTCCAGTTGCTTCCTGGCCTCCTGCTCCTTCTGCTTCCTGTCCAAGAGGATGCGGTACTCATTCTCCAGTTGTGGGTCGTTCTGCACTTTAATCACCTCCTCCTCTGTGATCACCTCCTGCTCCTTGGACTTCTGCTGTGCCAGGAGCGTCACCTGCTTGGTGATCTGGATCACCTCATTGTCCTTGATGGTCTTCTTCCTCCTCAGCTCTTCCAGCTCCTCCCTGAGCCTCCTCACCTCCTCCTCCTGGCCGCGGTCCCTCTCGATACGCAGCACCTCCTTCACAGTGTACTGCTGTGCTCCTTCTTTGATCTCTGTTTCGATGCCGCGCAGCTTCAGCCTCAACGCCTCCAGCTCGTTGTCCATGGCCCGGGTGACCCGGGTTTCGTCTGACAGTTTCTGACGGACATTGTGGACCTCGTCGACCAGAGTAGGATCCGGAACCTTCTTGATGATCTCCTTCTTGACGACGGTGTCCTCCGGCTTCTGACCCTCCAACATGTAGATGTCCGTCTGGATTTTCTCTAGATCCTTCTCCAGCTGCTCCCTCCTCTGGATCTCGTCTTTCAGTTGACTCTCGATCCTCCAGGCTTCTTCTCCGGGAGCGGCAGATTTGACTTGCTGGACATTGTTGCTGACGATCACGTCTGATTGCTGAGAGAGTGGGAGAGGAGGCTGAGTTTTTTTTTTTTTTTTAGAAGTAATGGCAATTATGTTTATTTAGAATGATGTGACATTTAAATTCTATTTTGGATCTATATAAAGATGTGCAACATTGATTGTTGAACATTCGGGAGTATCTCACCTGATTCATAAGGCCTTGGGCAAACTGCAGATTCGCCATCCTTTGCTTGTTAACTGCATTCACTTCGGTGAATTTAGCTTCAATGGCAGATTCCTGTCAACAAGGAAATTATGAGAATGTATGGAACCAGTGGCATCATTTGCTACTGTTATTTTACTGCTGCTCTTTCATTATTTATATCTTTATTTTTTACTTCACACTTATTTTTCTTAACTGCATTGTTGGTTAAGGGCTTGTAAGTAAGCATTTCACTGTGAGGTCTACACCTGTTGTATTTGGCACACGTGACATAACATTTGATTAGATTTGATTTTCAGAATGTTCATTAGAAGATGTCGTTCAAAAGACTTCCTGAAAATGTATCGAAAGGCGTCACATTACAACGTGTAATATGCATTGAGGTTCTTGTCAAGGGCTGACTCTCACATTACACAATATTCCATATCAGTGGACTACTTTTGACCAGGGCCCATGCACCCTATTCCCTATATAGTGCACTACTTTTGACCAGGGCCTTATGACCAGAGTCCAAAAGTAGGGCACTAAATAGGGAAAAGGGTTCCATTTAGGCCACAGCTGCAGTCTTCCTTACCTCTTCCTTGACCCTGAGTGCAGGGGACTCCAGTCTGCTTCTCTTGTAGGTCTGAGGGACCAGCCCGTCTTCAAGGTCCAGAATAGACTTGAACTTCTCAGTATCATTCTCATAGTCCTGCAAACACAAATGAGTCAAATCAATGATTCATTGAGAGGAAGAAAGATGAGAGAAAGAGTTATATCAAATGGTATACATTTCTCCTCGCCGTAGGTAATCAGAGTTGATGTGTCGATCAGTGTTCATTCCCCTACCTTGACGGCTTGCTGGTAAAGTTGAGCATTTTTCGATACGTTGTTCAACTCAGACTCCTTCTTTTTAATGTCGGAGAGCAGGTTCTGTGACAACACAGCAATCAACATTTTAGACCGAGAAACATAACAGGACCATTAGAGGTAGAGGACTTTGACCAGAGGTATAGAAACATAACCATTAGAGGTAGAGGACTTTGACTAGAGGTACAGAAACATAACAGGACCATTAGAGGTAGAGGACTTTGACTAGAGGTATAGAAACATAACAGGATCATTAGAGGTAGAGGACTTTGACTAGAGGTATAGAAACATAACCATTAGAGGTAGAGGACTTTGACTAGAGGTATAGAAACATAACAGGACCATTAGAGGTAGAGGACTTTGACCAGAGGTATAGAAACATAACAGAACCATTAGAGGTAGAGGACTTTGACTAGAGGTATAGAAACATAACAGGACCATTAGAGGTAGAGGACTTTGACCAGAGGTATAGAAACATAACAGAACCATTAGAGGTAGAGGACTTTGACTAGAGGTATAGAAACATAACCATTAGAGGTAGAGGACTTTGACTAGAGGTATAGAAACATAACAGGATCATTAGAGGTAGAGGACTTTGACTAGAGGTATAGAAACATAACAGGATCATTAGAGGTAGAGGACTTTGACTAGAGGTACAGAAACATAACCATTAGAGGTAGAGGACTTTGACTAGAGGTACAGAAACATAACAGGACCATTAGAGGTAGAGGACTTTGACCAGAGGTATAGAAACATAACAGAACCATTAGAGGTAGAGGACTTTGACTAGAGGTATAGAAACATAACCATTAGAGGTAGAGGACTTTGACTAGAGGTATAGAAACATAACAGAACCATTAGAGGTAGAGGACTTTGACTAGAGGTATAGAAACATAACAGGATCATTAGAGGTAGAGGACTTTGACTAGAGGTATAGAAACATAACAGGATCATTAGAGGTAGAGGACTTTGACTAGAGGTACAGAAACATAACCATTAGAGGTAGAGGACTTTGACCAGAGGTACAGAAACATAACCATTAGAGGTAGAGGACTTTGACCAGAGGTATAGAAACATAACAGGACCATTAGAGGTAGAGGACTTTGACTAGAGGTATAGAAACATAACAGGACCATTAGAGGTAGAGGACTTTGACCAGAGGTATAGAAACATAACAGGACCATTAGAGGTAGAGGACTTTGACTAGAGGTATAGAAACATAACCATTAGAGGTAGAGGACTTTGACCAGAGGTATAGAAACATAACAGGACCATTAGAGGTAGAGGACTTTGACTAGAGGTATAGAAACATAACCATTAGAGGTAGAGGACTTTGACCAGAGGTATAGAAACATAACAGGACCATTAGAGGTAGAGGACTTTGACTAGAGGTATAGAAACATAACCATTAGAGGTAGAGGACTTTGACCAGAGGTATAGAAACATAACAGGACCATTAGAGGTAGAGGACTTTGACTAGAGGTATAGAAACATAACCATTAGAGGTAGAGGACTTTGACCAGAGGTATAGAAACATAACAGGATCATTAGAGGTAGAGGACTTTGACTAGAGGTACAGAAACATAACCATTAGAGGTAGAGGACTTTGACCAGAGGTATAGAAACATAACAGGACCATTAGAGGTAGAGGACTTTGACTAGAGGTATAGAAACATAACAGGACCATTAGAGGTAGAGGACTTTGACCAGAGGTATAGAAACATAACAGGACCATTAGAGGTAGAGGACTTTGACTAGAGGTATAGAAACATAACAGGACCATTAGAGGTAGAGGACTTTGACTAGAGGTATAGAAACATAACAGGACCATTAGAGGTAGAGGACTTTGACTAGAGGTATAGAAACATAACCATTAGAGGTAGAGGACTTTGACTAGAGGTATAGAAACATAACAGGACCATTAGAGGTAGAGGACTTTGACTAGAGGTATAGAAACATAACCATTAGAGGTAGAGGACTTTGACTAGAGGTATAGAAACATAACAGGACCATTAGAGGTAGAGGACTTTGACTAGAGGTATAGAAACATAACAGAACCATTAGAGGTAGAGGACTTTGACCAGAGGTATAGAAACATAACAGGACCATTAGAGGTAGAGGACTTTGACCAGAGGTATAGAAACATAACCATTAGAGGTAGAGGACTTTGACCAGAGGTATAGAAACATAACAGGATCATTAGAGGTAGAGGACTTTGACTAGAGGTATAGAAACATAACCATTAGAGGTAGAGGACTTTGACTAGAGGTATAGAAACATAACATAACCATTAGAGGTAGAGGACTTTGACCAGAGGTAGAATAAAATATGAGTCTAATGCCTTGGATCAAAATAGAACTAGAAAACTAGAAAACTGACTGGAACCTCTCAGCTGAAAATATTGTTTTAGTTCAGGACAGGGTTGCAAAATTGTGAACACCTGACTATCCTCAACCTTGCTGGGGTGAAGTTTCCCCTAGGTACAGATCTAAAATCTGCTTCCCCTCCCCCAATCCTAACATTAACCATTAGTGGGACAATCAGAAATCAGCTTCCCCAATCCTAACATTAACCATTAGTGGGACAATCAGAAATCAGCTTCCCCAATCCTAACAGTAACCATTAGTGTGACAATCAGAAATCAGCTTCCTCAATCCTAACATTAACCATTAGAGGGACAATCAGAAATCAGCTTCCCCAATCCTAACATTAACCATTAGTGGGACAATCAGAAATCAGCTTCCCCAATCCTAACATGAACCATTAGTGGGACAATCAGAAATCAGCTTCCCCAATCCTAACATTAACCATTAGTGTGACAATCAGAAATCAGCTCCCCAATCCTAACATGAACCATTAGTGGGACAATCAGAAATCAGCTTCCCCCAATCCTAACATTAACCATTAGTGGGACAATCAGAAATCAGCTTCCCCAATCCTAACATGAACCATTAGTGGGACAATCAGAAATCAACCACCTACCTTCTGGTTTTCCAGCTTGGTTTCCACCTGACTGAGGTTGTCTTTCTCAGTTGGCTCATAGTTTGGCACGCGGGACAGCCAGTTGTTCAGGTTGTCGTAGTCACTGTGGTAGTTGCTGTAGGACGTCTTAGCCCTCTGCAGGCTCTGAGATCTGTAACACAACACAACACAACATGAATGTAACACACCACAACACAACATGAATGTAACACACCACAACATGAACGTAACACACCACAACGTGAACGTAACACACCACAACATGAACGTAACACACCACAACACAACATGAATGTGAACACACACACAACACAACATGAACGTAACACACCACAACATGAACGTAACACACCACAACGTGAACGTAACACACCACAACGTGAACGTAACACAGCACAACATTTTTACATTTACATTTAAGTCATTTAGCAGACGCTCTTATCCAGAGCGACTTAACGTGAACGTAACACACCACAACGTGAACGTAACACATTACACCACAACGTGAACGCAACACACCACAACGTGAACGTAACACACCACAACGTGAATGTAACACACCACAACGTGAACGTAACACACCACAACGTGAACGTAACACACCACAACGTGAACGTAACACACCACAACGTGAATGTAACACACCACAACGTGAATGTAACACACCACAACGTGAACGTAACACACTACACCACAACGTGAACGTAACACACCACAACGTGAACGTAACACACCACAACATTTTTACATTTACATTTAAGTCATTTAGCAGACGCTCTTATCCAGAGCGACTTAACGTGAACGTAACACACCACAACGTGAACGTAACACACCACAACGTGAACGTAACACACTACACCACAACGTGAACGTAACACACCACAACGTGAACGTAACACACCACAACGTGAACGTAACACACCACAACGTGAATGTAACACACCACAACGTGAATGTAACACACCACAACGTGAATGTAACACACCACAACGTGAACGTAACACACTACACCACAACGTGAACGTAACACACCACAACGTGAACGTAACACACCACAACGTGAACGTAACACACCACAACGTGAACGTAACACACCACAACGTGAACGTAACACACCACAACGTGAACGTAACACACCACAACGTGAACGTAACACACCACAACGTGAACGTAACACACCACAACGTGAATGTAACACACCACAACGTGAACGTAACACACCACAACATGAACGTAACACACCACAACGTGAATGTAACACACCACAACATCATGTGACGTCTATTATAGTAAAATCACAATACAGGTCTGGCTACGATGATTCTTGTTCTTGGCTTCAACCTTTTTTTAACCAGTTTTAAAGGTCACGGAACGCTCAATCAGTCCTCTGACCTCACAAATATAATTTATGGATGTCAAAGGTTACATTCCAATTCTCTACCCTTCTCCCGAAGTGTGCACTTGTACACTTCCCCTTTATGGATTTAAAATGATTGGACTGGTGTAAGAAATATGTTGGAAATGGGAAACGCCCACCAGTCATACTTGTTCCAATCCAATGATTTTGAGTTCTGGAGAAGGATAGAAAATCGGAACGCAGCCACAGGGTTCAACTGCACCGTAGAGACTGCTGCCTTATGTACAGTACATAGTCAACACTGGTCACTTTAATAATGTTTACATACTGTTTTACCTACTTCATGTCTATATACTGTATTCTAGTCAAGGCAATTCTATATAACTACTGCTGTACACACCGTTTCTAATTCATATATTGTCTATAATGTCTATACACACCATCCTATATAACTACTGTACACACCGTTTCTAATTCATATACTGTCTATAATGTCTATACACACCATCCTATACATAGATGTTTATATTCCGGAGTCTGACAGTCTTGTTCTAATATTTCTATATTCCTGTCATTTGTATTTCGTAGATGTACATGTATTGTTACTACTGCACTGTTGGAGCTAGGAACACAAACGTTTCACTACACCCACGATAACATCTGCTAAATATGTTTACGCAACCAATAACATTTGATTTTATAATGTATTTGAAGTCAAAGTTATGTCAGTCCCTTTACCTGCCGTCGATCTGCCTGTTGAGGTTGTCGTAGCGTTTGTTCAGTTTGCGGACCTCGCCCTCCTGCCTCTCGATGTCGGGGCAGTGCTCCTGCACCTTGGTTGCCATGGTGTCACAGCTGCCTTTGGCCGCACGCAGGTTAGCCTCCGCCTCCGTCACCGCGGACCTCTTGGTCTTCAGCTCTGATGAAATATCCTGTCGGGAGAGGAAGTGAGGTTGAATTGTGTGTATGGGGGAAGTTCTGCCCCAACCAGGACAAACTTGAGATATGAGTGTGTAGCTCAGATCTTCCAGCTCATCATACATTTGTACTGTATGTCATTAGCAAATATGCTTCTGTCTTTGGTATCTGAATTGATACAATACATTTCCTTTGTGGAGAAGATCCATTTGGATCTAAACATGAATCCTGATGAGAATAAATGAGCGATCAGAGGGCAGCCATCTTACAGCCAGTTGACGCTGCGTCTTCTCCAGAGACGAGATGTCTGCGGGGGCGACTTCCTCCCTGACCAGCTTGTTCTCGTAGCTGGACAATAAAGATTTCCCGTTTTGAAGGGAGTTCTCCAGGCGGTTGGAATTCTGAAGCCTGTAAACAAACACATGATATGATTAAATTACATTTGATTAAAATGACATTTAAAATGTGTTTAAATAGTGTCATAGTAGCCTACAGGTTAGTAATCCTAGTAAAACAGGAAAAGTCTCTCATAAAGTAGAAGTGGTCCTGAGGTTTGTGTAACTACTACCATCTCTACTAACAAGTCAAGTAAAAAAGCTACTCACTTGTCCTCTGAGCACTTGAGCAGCAGGTTGATCTTGTCGTATTTGTTGTTGGCCTCGTTCACCTTGCCGTTCAGCTGAGGGGCGCTGGCACATTTAGGGTTAGAGGTCAGGAACTTCTCAGCCTCCTTCACCTTGGACGACTTCTCCGGCTCGATCTTACGAACCACGGCCGCAATGTCCTGGTGGAAGAATATGGGATAAGCATTAAACAAAGTGTACACTTCCTGGAACTAACTAATAGTACTTCCTCGATAAGCATTAAACAACTGTCTCAAGACTTTCTTTGGTAGGATTAAATGGGTTTGAAAACTTTATCGAAAGGATTCTAGTCTAAACTAGGAGGACAGGAGAAGAGTAGAGGAGGAAAAGCATCTCTACCACTCTACACCCTCTGTGCAGAGAAAGGAGAAAAAGGATGAACTACCTTGACGTCCTGCAGACGGTCAGCGCTGTCCTGCAGTGGCCTGGTCTGCTCCAGCGGGGGGCGTACTCGAGAGTAGATGGCCTTCTCCTGTTTGTCCAGATCACTGGTCACCTTGTCCAGACCGGCCATCAGCTGGCGACACTGCTGCTCCTCCTTGTCTACAATATTCATCAATCAATCACACACAATCAATCACACACCAAAATAACACACACAACACATCATATACATCCAGACTCAACAATCACAACATCCATCAATCACACACCAAAATAACATACATAAAATCAGATACGACTACACACACACGACTACACACACACACACGACTACACACACACACACACAGACAGAAATATAGAACCAGACACTCAACATAACATCACATTCACAATCAGACAATCACACTGGCATACAGATCATAAAACATGTTGTTGTTTGTTTTAAGCTGCAGCTCTAGTGATTAACTCCAGTAGTAATATGACATACCATGACATACCAAACAATCAATCACATTTATTTATAAAGTGCTTTTTACACCAGCAGGTGTCACAAAGTGCTTATACAGAAACCCTGTAGCTGTAGAAGCACGGTGGCTAGGAACAACTACCTAGAAAGGGTAGGAACCTAGGAAGAAACCTAGAGAGGAACCAGGCTCTGAGGGGTTGACCAGTCCTCTTTCTGGTTGTGCTGGGTGGTGATTATAAGGAGTATACGGCCATTAAGGCCAGATGGTTCTTCAAGATGTTCAGACGATCATAGATGACCAGCAGGGTGAAATAATAATCACAGTGGTTATAGATCAGGGCTCTCCAATAGGTGGATGGAGATCTACCAGCATGAGTAGCTCACCATGTAGCTGGGCTCCCGAGTGGCGCAGCGATCTAAGGCACTACATCTTAGTGCAAGAGGCGTTCACTACAGACCCTGGTTTGATTCTAGGCTGTATCACAACCGGCCGTGATTGGGGAATCCCATAGGGCGGCGCACAATTGGCCCAGCGTTGTTAGGGTTTGGCCGGGGTAGGCCGTCATTGTAAATAATAATTTGTTCTTAACTGACTTGCCTTGTTAAATAAAAAGGTTAAATAAATACAAATATATTAATTCTAAAAAAGGACATGCATTTTTTTTTCATGTGTTCCATCGCAAACGGTCATAAACATTAAACTCCAGGCTGCCACACAATCAAAGCTACATGGACATTTACCCACCCCTCGTTAGTCACACCTGGCTTCAAAATCCTAACCCGAACACAATATCTGCCAATACATTCCCAGCAATATTGCCCATCTGTCTGTCTGGTGCACGTGTTTGTATCAATCAATCCATGTAGCCAGTTAGCGATGCTAATGATAACTATCTTTAAAAAGGATCAAACTTTATTGGTCACATACACGTGTTTAGCAGATGTTATTGTGGGTGTAGTGAAATGCTTGAGCTTCTAGTTCCGACAGTGCAGCAGTATCTAACAAGTAATATCTAACAGTTTCACAACATATACCCCATACACACACATCTAAGTAAAGGAATGGAATTAAGAATATATAAATATATCGTCGGACAATGTCAGAGCGGCATAGACAAAGACTTTCCCCAAAAACCTTGTCAATTAAATGTTAACTGTAAAGTGGGCTTACCTGACAGAACGGTCATGATTATTTACATCAATTGGATGGCCATTGTTTTACAAACTCTGCCATGACACGAGCTGCAGTAGGCCTGACAGAAACATCACTAGAGCCACACATCTCTCTCTGGCTAGATGCGCAATTAAAGGGGAATTACACTCAAAAAGCGTTATGTTTAGGTCTGAAAGAAAAGGTCTTCTGATGTGATGTAAGCACGGACATGGACCCAGAACATCCATTTGTTGTTTCTCTATGAACAATTGTACTATTGAGAGTGAAAAACAGAGTCAAAACCAGGAGAAGAAAAAAAATCTGGAAAATACTAAAGATCATTTTATGGGGCTGTAGTGTTGAATACTGTTATTTAACCATTATTTTACCAGGTATATTGTCATCTTTTGTACAGCAAGGACCCGGGGAAGAGTTGCCGGGTAGAGGAGAAGAATGTGCCTATTTAAAAGCTATAAATAAATTTAAAAAGAGTTGCTCGCGACATGTTTCATTTTTTTTTTTAAGTAGCTCATGCTAGAAAAGGCTGGAGACCCCTGTTATAGAGGGTGCAACAGGTCAGCACCTCAGGAGTTACATGTCAGTTGGCTTTTCATAGCCGAGCATTCAGAGATTGAGACAGGGACATAACATGACATAACATGACATACCATGACATACCATGACATAACATGACATAACATGACATAACAGTACCTACCAGAGCCAGCGGAGTCGTCTTTCTTCAGTTCCTCCAGGCGTTTGACCAGGGTGGTCTTACTGCCAGACACCTTCATCTTAATACCCTTCTGCTGGCTGGCCAGACTGGAAACACACAACAGACCCTGTTACACAGTGTACAAGTACACCGTCTAGGGAAACAGACCCTGTTACACAGTGTACAAGTACACCGTCTAGGGAAACAGACCCTGTTACACAGTGTACAAGTACACCGTCTCGGGAAACAGACCCTGTTACACAGTGTACAAGTACACCGTCTAGGGAAACAGACCCTGTTACACAGTGTACAAGTACACCGTCTAGGGAAACAGACCCTGTTACACAGTGTACAAGTACACCGTCTAGGGAAACAGACCTTGTTACACAGTGTACAAGTACACCGTCTAGGGAAACAGACCCTGTTACACAGTGTACAAGTACACCGTCTAGGGAAACAGACCTTGTTACACAGTGTACAAGTACACCGTCTAGGGAAACAGACCCTGTTACACAGTGTACAAGTACACCGTCTAGGGAAACAGACCTTGTTACACAGTGTACAAGTACACCGTCTAGGGAAACAGACCTTGTTACACAGTGTACAAGTACACCGTCTAGGGAAACAGACCCTGTTACACAGTGTACAAGTACACCGTCTAGGGAAACAGACCCTGTTACACAGTGTACAAGTACACCGTCTAGGGAAACAGACCTTGTTACACAGTGTACAAGTACACCGTCTAGGGAAACAGACCCTGTTACACAGTGTACAAGTACACCGTCTAGGGAAACAGACCCTGTTACACAGTGTACAAGTACACCGTCTAGGGAAACAACAGACCCTGTTACACAGTGTACAAGTACACCGTCTAGGGAAACAACAGACCCTGTTACACAGTGTACAAGTACACCGTCTCGGGAAACAGACCCTGTTACACAGTGTACAAGTACACCGTCTCGGGAAACAGACCCTGTTACACAGTGTACAAGTACACCGTCTAGGGAAACAGACCCTGTTACACAGTGTACAAGTACACCGTCTAGGGAAACAGACCTTGTTACACAGTGTACAAGTACACCGTCTAGGGAAACAGACCCTGTTACACAGTGTACAAGTACACCGTCTAGGGAAACAGACCCTGTTACACAGTGTACAAGTACACCGTCTAGGGAAACAGACCTTGTTACACAGTGTACAAGTACACCGTCTAGGGAAACAGACCTTGTTACACAGTGTACAAGTACACCGTCTCGGGAAACAGACCCTGTTACACAGTGTACAAGTACACCGTCTAGGGAAACAGACCCTGTTACACAGTGTACAAGTACACCGTCTAGGGAAACAGACCCTGTTACACAGTGTACAAGTACACCGTCTAGGGAAACAGACCTTGTTACACAGTGTACAAGTACACCGTCTAGGGAAACAGACCCTGTTACACAGTGTACAAGTACACCGTCTAGGGAAACAGACCCTGTTACACAGTGTACAAGTACACCGTCTAGGGAAACAGACCCTGTTACACAGTGTACAAGTACACCGTCTAGGGAAACAACAGACCCTGTTACACAGTGTACAAGTACACCGTCTAGGGAAACAACAGACCCTGTTACACAGTGTACAAGTACACCGTCTCGGGAAACAGACCCTGTTACACAGTGTACAAGTACACCGTCTCGGGAAACAGACCCTGTTACACAGTGTACAAGTACACCGTCTAGGGAAACAGACCTTGTTACACAGTGTACAAGTACACCGTCTAGGGAAACAGACCCTGTTACACAGTGTACAAGTACACCGTCTAGGGAAACAGACCCTGTTACACAGTGTACAAGTATACCGTCTAGGGAAACAGACCTTGTTACACAGTGTACAAGTACACCGTCTAGGGAAACAGACCCTGTTACACAGTGTACAAGTACACCGTCTAGGGAAACAGACCTTGTTACACAGTGTACAAGTACACCGTCTAGGGAAACAGACCCTGTTACACAGTGTACAAGTACACCATCTAGGGAAACAGACCCTGTTACACAGTGTACAAGTACACCGTCTAGGGAAACAACAGACCCTGTTACACAGTGTACAAGTACACCGTCTAGGGAAACAACAGACCCTGTTACACAGTGTACAAGTACACCGTCTCGGGAAACAGACCCTGTTACACAGTGTACAAGTACACCGTCTCGGGAAACAGACCCTGTTACACAGTGTACAAGTACACCGTCTAGGGAAACAGACCCTGTTACACAGTGTACAAGTACACCGTCTAGGGAAACAGACCCTGTTACACAGTGTACAAGTACACCGTGTAGGGAAACAGACCCTGTTACACAGTGTACAAGTATACCGTCTAGGGAAACAGACCTTGTTACACAGTGTACAAGTACACCGTCTCGGGAAACAGACCCTGTTACACAGTGTACAAGTACACCGTCTAGGGAAACAGACCCTGTTACACAGTGTACAAGTACACCGTCTAGGGAAACAGACCCTGTTACACAGTGTACAAGTACACCGTCTAGTACACCTCTCCACCCTACCCCTGTAACACACACACCTCTCCACCCTACCCCCATAACACACACACTTACCCGTTGGAGACGGCGACAGACTCTGGGTCTGTGGGGGGGACCATGAAGCAGGCCCCTGGAGCCGTCAGTTTACGCCCGGCCGCGTCCTTCACCTCCCACTTGGGCCCCTTGTTACTCAGGAGGGTGTACCTCTCTCCACGCAGGATCTGACCCTGGGATGGACAACAACAACATTACACAGAGTTTCACTCACTGATCTGGTATGGAAGAACCAGAACACAAATAGAGGTTCACTCACTGAACCACTTTGGATAAGGCCATTAGCTTTTCCTGACCACATGACCCGACCACATGACCTGACCAGGGAAACACTAGCCCTAGTTAGTAAATTAGATTTCACTGTTTTTACCGGTCAGGTCACATGGGGAAAAAAAATATAAACACAACACTGCGTTTCCCCTCACTGTTTGATCCGGTTCCTAAATCTTAAGAGCTCTCTCGACTGCGCCACACACACACACACACACACACACACACACACACACACACACACACACACACACACACACACACACACACACACACACACACACACACACACACACACACACACACACACACACACACACACACACACACACACACACACACACACACACGCTCCAGCTCTCAAAATCCACTCCTAAAACCCCCCTCAGCCTGTGGCTGATCCACCGAAGGCTTAAATAAGATGCAGAGAGCACAGGCCTCTTAAAGGATTTAAATACATTACAACACAGCACCACATTCAGGGGACTGGAATGAAAGGAGTGAGAGTGAAGGAGGACGAGAGGAGGAGGAACCAGAGGAGAGAGGAGAAGACGTGGTGCAGTCAGATCGTGCTCAGTCACGATAACAGAAAAACACACCACACATAGGGATTAGAGAATGACTGGAGACAGAAAAGGAGAGAGAGAGATGGGGGGGTAAAGCAGGGAGGGAGGGGGGAGAGGAGAGAGAGACAGGGGGGTAAAGCAGGGAGGGAGGGGGGAGAGGAGGAGAGAGGGGGGAAAGGAGGAGAGAGGGGGGAGGAGACAAAAAAAAGAGAGAAAAGCTAGAATGATTGTCATGAAGAAGCGTGTGTGTGGAGGAGCATAGTGGACAAGGTATCAGTCTGAAACTAGACTAGGCTGGTGGCATATCCAGGTTTACCACATCAGTGTCTCACACACACAGGCTGAGGTAAAGTAGTGGAGGTGTCCAGGTGTAAAGGTTTACCTCGTCAGTGTCGAACTCACACAGCGCCTCGACGGGGAGCAGCTTCTGAGGGGTGTTCCTGCGGAACTGGAGCGGGAGAACCTGTAGACTGCGCTTCTCCAGAGCCTTCACACGCTCATCAAAGTGGTCCATGGCCTTCGCCTGGTCCTGCACCACACACACACACACACACACACACACTTTTTTAAAGAGCATTTTGGATTTATAGTTCTAAGGCTAATACGTTTGTCAAAATGTAAATGTTGTTGATTGAGTTGGGAGTTTAGAAACCAGCCTGATAAGCAGACAGACCTGACAGACCAACGAATTGTCTCTGCTTTATCCTGACAGACCAACGAATTGTCTCTGCTTTATCCAACAGCTTTGTCATTGTTTGGCTAAAGCAGAAACAGATCTGTCCCCCAGACTTGTAGTAAACTACAGCAGTGTAAAGCCCACTCTCAGTAAACTACAGCAGTGTAAAGCCCACTCTCAGTAAACTACGGTAGTGTAAAGCCCACTCTCAGTAAACTACGGTAGTGTAAAGCTCACTCTCAGTAAACTACGGTAGAGTAAAGCTCACTCTCAGTAAACTACGGTAGAGTAAAGCTCACTCTCAGTAAACTACACTAGTGTAAAGCCCACTCTCAGTAAACTACACTAGTGTAAAGCCCACTCTTAGTAAACTACGGTAGTGTAAAGCCCACTCTCAGTAAACTACGGTAGTGTAAAGCCCACTCTCAGTAAACTACACTAGTGTAAAGCCCACTCTTAGTAAACTACGGTAGTGTAAAGCCCACTCTCAGTAAACTACGGTAGAGTAAAGCTCACTCTCAGTAAACTACACTAGTGTAAAGCCCACTCTCAGTAAACTACACTAGTGTAAAGCCCACTCTCAGTAAACTACGGTAGTGTAAAGCCCACTCTCAGTAAACTACGGTAGTGTAAAGCCCACTCTCAGTAAACTACACTAGTGTAAAGCCCACTCTCAGTAAACTACACTAGTGTAAAGCCCACTCTTAGTAAACTACGGTAGTGTAAAGCCCACTCTCAGTAAACTACGGTAGTGTAAAGCCCACTCTCAGTAAACTACACTAGTGTAAAGCCCACTCTTAGTAAACTACACTAGTGTAAAGCCCACTCTTAGTAAACTACGGCAGTGTAAAGCTCACTCTCAGTAAACTACGGCAGTGTAAAGCCCACTCTCAGTAAACTACGGTAGTGTAAAGCTCACTCTCAGTAAACTACGGTAGTGTAAAGCCCACTCTCAGTAAACTACGGTAGTGTAAAGCCCACTCTCAGTAAACTACAGCAGTGTAAAGCCCACTCTCAGTAAACTACGGTAGTGTAAAGCCCACTCTCAGTAAACTACGGTAGTGTAAAGCCCACTCTCAGTAAACTGCGGTAGTGTAAAGCCCACTCTCAGTAAACTACGGTAGTGTAAAGCCCACTCTCAGTAAACTACGGTAGTGTAAAGCCCACTCTCAGTAAACTACGGTAGTGTAAAGCCCACTCTCAGTAAACTACGGTAGTGTAAAGCCCACTCGCAGTAAACTACGGTAGTGTAAAGCCCACTCTCAGTAAACTACGGTAGTGTAAAGCCCACTCTCAGTAAACTACGGTAGTGTAAAGCCCACTCGCAGTAAACTACGGTAGTGTAAAGCTCACTCGCAGTAAACTACGGTAGTGTAAAGCTCACTCTTAGTAAACTACGGTAGTGTAAAGCTCACTCTTAGTAAACTACGGTAGTGTAACGCTCACTCTTAGTAAACTACGGTAGTGTAAAGCTCACTCTTAGTAAACTACGGTAGTGTAAAGCTCACTCTTAGTAAACTACAGTAGTGTAAAGCCCACTCTCAGTAAACTACGGTAGTGTAAAGCCCACTCTCAGTAAACTACGGTAGTGTAAAGCCAACTCTCAGTAAACTACGGTAGTGTAAAGCCCACTCTCAGTAAACTACAGCAGTGTAAAGCCCACTCTTAGTAAACTAAGGTAGTGTAAAGCCCACTCTTAGTAAACTACGGTAGTGTAAAGCCCACTCTTAGTAAACTACGGTAGTGTAAAGCCCACTCTCAGTAAACTATGGTAGTGTAAAGCCCACTCTCAGTAAACTACGGTAGTGTAAAGCCCACTCTCAGTAAACTACGGTAGTGTAAAGCCCACTCTCAGTAAACTACAGCAGTGTAAAGCCAACTCTCAGTAAACTACGGTAGTGTAAAGCCCACTCTCGGTAAACTACGGTAGTGTAAAGCCCACTCTCAGTAAACTACAGCAGTGTAAAGCCCACTCTTAGTAAACTACGGTAGTGTAAAGCCCACTCTTAGTAAACTACGGTAGTGTAAAGCCCACTCTTAGTAAACTACGGTAGTGTAAAGCCCACTCTCAGTAAACTATGGTAGTGTAAAGCCCACTCTCAGTAAACTACGGTAGTGTAAAGCCCACTCTCAGTAAACTACGGTAGTGTAAAGCCCACTCTCAGTAAACTACAGCAGTGTAAAGCCCACTGTTAGTAAACTACGGTAGTGTAAAGCCCACTCTCAGTAAACTACGGTAGTGTAAATCCCACTCTCAGTAAATTACGGTAGTGTAAAGCTCACTCTCAGTAAACTACACTAGTGTAAAGCCCACTCTCAGTAAACTACACTAGTGTAAAGCACACTCGCAGTAAACTACACTAGTGTAAAGCCCACTCTCAGTAAACTACACTAGTGTAAAGCACACTCTCAGTAAACTACACTAGTGTAAAGCCCACTCTCAGTAAACTACACTAGTGTAAAGCACACTCGCAGTAAACTACACTAGTGTAAAGCACACTCGCAGTAACCTACACTAGTGTAAAGCCCACTCGCAGTAAACTACACTAGTGTAAAGCCCACTCTCAGTAAACTACACTAGTGTAAAGCCCACTCTCAGTAAACTACACTAGTGTAAAGCACACTCGCAGTAACCTACACTAGTGTAAAGCCCACTCTCAGTAAACTACATTAGTGTAAAGCCCACTCTCAGTAAACTACGGTAGTGTAAAGCCCACTGTTAGTAAAACATTGTAGTTGTAAAGTCCACTCTCAGTAAACTACACTAGTGTAAAGCCCACTCACGTCCAGGTCTCTGATGAGGCTCTCCATCTGGTACATGTCCTTGAACTCTGGTTTGTACTTCTGGTCCACCTCTTTGTCCATTCTCTTCAGAAGGTCCTGGGTGTCCCGGGCCTCTTTGTGGAACTGGAGAGAAAACAGACACCGTCAGGAAAAACCCTGAGGTAACAACATCACTGAAAGCAGCTAGGGTTTATTTACACTAAGTTCGACTGGCAGCCAGTCGGTCTCTGCCTGAACCAACTCTGTTCACGTACCATGACATGCCAAGTCTGTAACTCAGAAGCTGTTGCTTTGTGCAGCACATGCTTGTATACAAGCCCATCAAAATCCAATGACCCTGTTCAAACATTCAGGATTTCTTAAACTGATGCTTTCTGAATACTTGTTGCTGTGACTCACCTTGTGGTTGTGGTCCATGTGTTTCAGCTGGTATTAAGGTTAAGGTCAGGTCAGGTTACAGTATACTAATCACCTTGTGGTTGTGGTCCATGTGTTTCAGCTGGTATTAAGGTTAAGGTCAGGTCACAGTATACTAATCACCTTGTGGTTGTGGTCCATGTGTTTCAGCTGGTATTAAGGTTAAGGTCAGGTCACAGTATACTAATCACCTTGTGGTTGTGGTCCATGTGTTTCAGCTGGTATTAAGGTTAAGGTCAGGTCAGGTCAGGTTACAGTATACTAATCACCTTGTGGTTGTGGTCCATGTGTTTCAGCTGGTATTAAGGTTAAGGTCAGGTCATGTTGTGTTACAGTATACTAATCACCTTGTGGTACTCGTCCATGTGTTTCAGGTGGTTCTCCTCACAGATGAGCAGGTTCAGGTACTCCTTCCAGTCTGCATGCACAGCCTCCATATGAGCCTGACAGGTGGAGTAGAGTTCTGTTCCATTACTGTCTGTTTGTTGCTTTCATTCACATTCATTTTGAGGATTTTAATCTCAGTAGAGGTGAATCCTAACTTCCACTAAAATAGTCTGATTTGACCTTCGTCTCCCATTGACATCAATGCATGACTTAAATCAACATTGACTAACGTGGAAGTTAGGATTTGACCCAATAGTAGAATGATAGAGGATAAATGAAGTGGACCTCAATGACATTCATCCCAGGATGGTCAGTGGAGATGTGTGTGTGTGTGTGTGTACCTCAATAACATTCTTGCCAGGATGGTTGGTAGAGATGTGTGTGTGTGTGTGTGTGTACCTCAATAACATTCTTGTCAGGATGGTTGGTAGAGATGTGTGTGTGTGTGTGTGTGTGTGTACCTCAATAACATTCTTGCCAGGATGGTTGGTAGAGATGTGTGTGTGTGTGTGTGTGTGTGTGTGTGTGTGTGTGTGTGTGTGTGTGTGTGTGTGTGTGTGTGTGTGTGTGTACCTCAATAACATTCTTGCCAGGATGGTTGGAAGCGATGAGTTTATCTCCATCATCATTCAGCTTGGTAACAGTGGCCTCCTTGGACTCCAGACACTTACTGATGAAGTTCTGGTGG
>NC_092086.1:15747853-15785353 GCF_045679555.1 Salvelinus alpinus
CCCTCACCTGTTTCTCCTCTATGATCCTGCCCCAGTTGACGCTCGGCATGCCCTCAGAGCGGGTCAGGTGGTAGATGCGGTCGTGGTCCTCTCTCAGCTTCCTTAGTCTCACTCTCAGCTGCTTCATACTGGAGGAGACGACACAGGGTTACGGCACAGGGTTACGGCACGACACAGGGTGACGACACAGGGTGACGACACAGGGTGACGACACAGGGTGACGACACAGGGTGACAACTCAACAGTGGATATATATCAGACCGTATACCACGGGTATGACAAAAAATGTACTTTTACTTCTCTAATTATGTTGGTAACCAGTTTATAATAGCAATAAGGCACCTCGGGGGTTTGTGGTATATGGCCAATACACCACACCCTCTTGTGCCTTATTGCTTAAGTGTATCATTGTATTATATCTTTTATATAATATAACTCCTGCTCTATCATTTCATCCTGGCGGTGCTGCAGGTATATCTAGTGTAGTGTATATCTACTATATAATATAAATCCTGCTCTATCATCTCAGCCTGGCGGTGCTGCAGGTACAGTAGGTATATATCTCCTATATAATATAACTCCTGCTCTATCATTTCATCCTGGCGGTGGTGCAGGTATATCTAGTGTAGTGTATATCTACTATATAATATAACTCCTGCTCTATCATCTCAGCCTGGCGGTGCTGCAGGTATATATCTCCTATATAATATAACTCCTGCTCTATCATTTCATCCTGGCGGTGCTGCAGGTATATCTAGTGTAGTGTATATCTACTATATAATATAACTCCTGCTCTATCATCTCAGCCTGGCGGTGCTGCAGGTATATATCTACTATATAATATAACTCCTGCTCTATCATTTCATCCTGGCGGTGCTGCAGGTATATCTAGTGTAGTGTATATCTACTATATAATATAACTCCTGCTCGATCATCTCAGCCTGGCGGTGCTGCAGGTACAGTAGGTATATCTAGTGTAGTGTATATAACTCACTCCTGTTCAATCATCTCAGCCTGGCGGTGCTGCAGGTACAGTAGGTATATCTAGTGTAGTGTATATAACTCACTCCTGTTCAATCATCTCAGCCTGGGGGTGCTGCAGGCGTTTTGCGTCGACGGCGTCCTCATCCAGGCCTTCCAGCAGCTCCAGAGAGCTCAGGATGCGCTTGTTGGTGTCGTCCTGGTACAGAGGCTGCTTGCCCTCGTTGATCTTACTCACATCCTGATACAACACAGAGCAGTCAAAGGTTTTCGTATCATAATGTCAAAGACATTGAGATATCCACACAGAGCCAATTAGGATAATGCAAACAGTCTGCCAGAGGCATCAATATGATGTTGTTGTTGCATTATCACAAGGTATGACCCTATCAGAAGGTTCTGTGACGTTCTATGAAGTTCTGTGTGTTTCTTTGAGGTTCTATGTAGTTCTGAGATTCTATGGGGGTTCTACGCGGTTCTGAGGTTCTACGATATCATATGATGATCTTTGAGATTCTATCCAGTTCTGTGTGGTTTTATGATGTTCTAAACGGTTCTATGAGGTTCTGTGTGATGAGGTTCTTTACCTTGTTGAGGTTCTGCTCCGTCTCAAGGATGAGCTTCTCCACCTTGTCAGCATTCTTCTGCAGCTTCTCAATCAGTGCAGACAGCTCAGAGGAGGGCGCCCTGGAATGAGGAGGTGACAAAAGTTACATATGAGTAATTTCACTTATACAGAGCGACTTACAGTCATGGCATTCAACTGAAGTAGGTCAAAACAACCATATATGACTGTCATTGGAAGTAAAACATTCTTCAAAACGTTATTCTAGTCCAGGGATGGACAACTCCAGTCCTCTGGGGCCTGATTGGTGTCCCACTTTGGCCCCAGCGAACACACCTGACTCCAATAATCAACTAGTCATGATCTTCAGCTTAGAACGCAATCAGTTTAATCAGCTGTGTTTGCTAGGGATGATGGGGAACAGTGTGACTCCCCCTCCCCATACAAACCATCTGAGGGGAGAAGACACCAGTTAGTTCTACATACAGACCATCTGAGGGGAGAAGACACCAGTTAGTTCTACATACAGACCATCTGAGGGGAGAAGACACCAGTTAGTTCTACATACAGACCATCTGAGGGGAGAAGACACCAGTTAGTTCTACATACAGACCATCTGAGGGGAGAAGACACCAGTTAGTTCTACATACAGACCATCTGAGGGGAGAAGACACCAGTTAGTTCTACATACAGACCATCTGAGGGGAGAAGACACCAGTTAGTTCTACATACAGACCATCTGAGGGGAGAAGACACCAGTTAGTTCTACATACAGACCATCTGAGGGGAGAAGACACCAGTTAGTTCTACATACAGACCATCTGAGGGGAGAAGACACCAGTTAGTTCTACATACAGACCATCTGAGGGGAGAAGACACCAGTTAGTTCTACATACAGACCATCTGAGGGGAGAAGACACCAGTTAGTTCTACATACAGACCGTCTGAGGGGAGAAGACACCAGTTAGTTCTACATACAGACCATCTGAGGGGAGAAGACACCAGTTAGTACTACATCTGTGAGTTCTGTTCTAAGTACAGAAAGACCACTGTTAGGTTACAGGGATAGTTCACAGTTGGGTGAACTATGTCTTTAAAAGGAAAGAGTCTGCAGTGATTGTATCTCTCTGAAAACCTTTAAAGACCATCTGTGAGTTCTGTTCCGAGTACAAAACGGACCTGATCAACAGACATTAATACAATGCCTTATAATGTGGGTCTACACAAGTAAACAGGACCCTAAGCTGATGCTTTCCCCAATCGCCAACTGTAGCTTTAAACTTGAACAAAAAATGTTATCTTTGACATGCTAACGTTGACTGGGGATAAATCATCTCTTCAGACGGTTATAAATGAAAGATGGATCCAGTCAGTAACTAAGCTCCAGTCTTCATCTTAGTGACAGACTCAGTCAGGATTAACACAGCTCTTCAGCAGAGATGTTTAAAATGGTAGCTGTCATTAGGGAGGGAATCAGATGAGTGACTGAATGAAGTGCACTTGCCCTCACTTCACCGTCTGCCTGTCGTGTCTGCTGACCCTGAATGAACCTGAAGGCTCCCTGCTGCACATCTCCCACGGTTCAGATAACATGGGCTGCATCTCAATAGTCTAGTAGTTTCCTCTCCTTCATCCAATAGACTATCAGCTTCCTCATCTCCTCTCCTTCATCTCACTATACTAATAGCTTCCTCTCCTCGTCTCCTCAATAGTCTAGTAGCTTCCTCTCCTCATCTCCTCTCCTTCATCTCAATAGTCTAGTAGCTTCCTCTCCTCATCTCAATAGTCTAGTAGCTTCCTCTCCTCATCTCAATAGTCTAGTAGCTTCCTCTCCTCATCTCCTCTCCTCATCTCAATAGTCTAGTAGCTTCCTCTCCTTCATCCAATAGACTAACAGCTTCCTCATCTCCTCTCCTTCATCTCACTATACTAATAGCTTCCTCTCCTCTCCTCTCCTCGTCTCCTCTCCTCGTCATCTCAATAGTCTAGTAGCTTCCTCTCCTCTCCTCGTCTCCTCTCCTCCTCATCTCAATAGTCTAGTAGCTTCCTCTCCTCTCCTCATCTCAATAGTCTAGTAGCTTCCTCTCCTCATCTCCTCTCCTCATCTCAATAGTCTAGTAGCTTCCTCTCCTTATCTCCTCTCCTCATCTCAATAGTCTAGTAGCTTCCTCTCCTTATCTCCTCTCCTCATCTCAATAGTCTAGTAGTTTCCTCTCCTCGTTTCCCCCCCCCCCCCAACTCTCTATTGAAGAGAAGACATGATGAAACATTAGAGGCGTGTAAATCAGGCCCATCGCCAGACCAGGACAGTAACACCATTGTCTAATCTGAGATACTGTTTGCATAGTGCTGTGGAAAACATTGACATTAAAACACACCTTTGTTCATACTCAGTGTAATTCATTAAATAAAACACATTGGCTCATATAACCTAAAAGTACTGCAGTGGAGGCAACAAGAGACTACAGTATATAGCTTGGACACTGGGCACATTACTGTTCCTCACTCATCAATGCAACCATCTTTTCCTTGCCCAACAACAACAGCAACTAGATTACTAAAGCAGAGACAGACTGATGCCCTGGCTAATATTAGAAGTGTTTTCTATAAAAAGCTTTGTGCGTCAGAAAACGTGTCTCCAGTCTGTTTACCTGTGAGTTTAAAATGGAACACCTGCTGATCTTCCAGCCCATCACACTAACCCCTGAGCTCTGTTCAGAACACCATGCAGACAGGAGACATTCCAGAACACCCAGCCCATCACACTAATCCCTGAGCTCTGTTCAGAACACCATGCAGACAGGAGACATTCCAGAACACTCAGCCCATCACACTAACCCCTGAGCTCTGTTCAGAACACCATGCAGACAGGAGACATTCCAGAACACCCAGCCCATCACACTAACCCCTGAGCTCTGTTCAGAACACCATGCAGACAGGAGACATTCCAGAACACTCAGCCCATCACACTAACCCCTGAGCTCTGTTCAGAACACCATGCAGACAGGAGACATTCCAGAACACCCAGCCCATCACACTAACCCCTGAGCTCTGTTCAGAACACCATGCAGACAGGAGACATTCCAGAATACCCAGCCCATCACACTAATCCCTGAGCTCTGTTCAGAACACCATGCAGACAGGAGACATTCCAGAACACTCAGCCCATCACACTAACCCCTGAGCTCTGTTCAGAACACCATGCAGACAGGAGACATTCCAGAACACTCAGCCCATCACACTAACCCCTGAGCTCTGTTCAGAACACCATGCAGACAGGAGACATTCCAGAACACCCAGCCCATCACACTAACCCCTGAGCTCTGTTCAGAACACCATGCAGAGAGAAGACATTCCAGAACACCCAGCCCATCACACTAACCCCTGAGCTCTGTTCAGAACACCATGCAGACAGGAGACATTCCAGAACACTCAGCCCATCACACTAACCCCTGAGCTCTGTTCAGAACACCATGCAGACAGGAGACATTCCAGAACACTCAGCCCATCACACTAACCCCTGAGCTCTGTTCAGAACACCATGCAGACAGGAGACATTCCAGAACACCCAGCCCATCACACTAACCCCTGAGCTCTGTTCAGAACACCATGCAGACAGGAGACATTCCAGAACACTCAGCCCATCACACTAACCCCTGAGCTCTGTTCAGAACACCATGCAGACAGGAGACATTCCAGAACACCCAACCCATCACACTAACCCCTGAGCTCTGTTCAGAACACCATGCAGACAGGAGACATTCCAGAACACTCAGCCCATCACACTAACCCCTGAGCTCTGTTCAGAACACCATGCAGACAGGAGACATTCCAGAACACTCAGCCCATCACACTAACCCCTGAGCTCTGTTCAGAACACCATGCAGACAGGAGACATTCCAGAACACCCAGCCCATCACACTAACCCCTGAGCTCTGTTCAGAACACCATGCAGACAGGAGACATTCCAGAACACT
Organism: Salvelinus alpinus; assembly: GCF_045679555.1. Taxonomy (NCBI): domain Eukaryota; kingdom Metazoa; phylum Chordata; class Actinopteri; order Salmoniformes; family Salmonidae; genus Salvelinus; species Salvelinus alpinus. The sequence goes on from NC_092086.1 coordinate 15,753,377, forward strand.
CAGCCCATCACACTAACCCCTGAGCTCTGTTCAGAACACCATGCAGACAGGAGATATTCCAGAACACTCAGCCCATCACACTAACCCCTGAGCTCTGTTCAGAACACCATGCAGAGAGAAGACATTCCAGAACACCCAGCCCATCACACTAACCCCTGAGCTCTGTTCAGAACACCATGCAGACAGGAGACATTCCAGAACACTCAGCCCATCACACTAACCCCTGAGCTCTGTTCAGAACACCATGCAGAGAGAAGACATTCCAGAACACCCAGCCCATCACACTAACCCCTGAGCTCTGTTCAGAACACCATGCAGACAGGAGACATTCCAGAACACCCAGCCCATCACACTAATCCCTGAGCTCTGTTCAGAACACCATGCAGACAGGAGACATTCCAGAACACTCAGCCCATCACACTAACCCCTGAGCTCTGTTCAGAACACCATGCAGACAGGAGACATTCCAGAACACCCAGCCCATCACACTAACCCCTGAGCTCTGTTCAGAACACCATGCAGAGAGAAGACATTCCAGAACACCCAGCCCATCACACTAACCCCTGAGCTCTGTTCAGAACACCATGCAGACAGGAGACATTCCAGAACACTCAGCCCATCACACTAACCCCTGAGCTCTGTTCAGAACACCATGCAGAGAGAAGACATTCCAGAACACCCAGCCCATCACACTAACCCCTGAGCTCTGTTCAGAACACCATGCAGACAGGAGACATTCCAGAACACCCAGCCCATCACACTAATCCCTGAGCTCTGTTCAGAACACCATGCAGACAGGAGACATTCCAGAACACCCAGCCCATCACACTAACCCCTGAGCTCTGTTCAGAACACCATGCAGACAGGAGACATTCCAGAACACCCAGCCCATCACACTAACCCCCGAGCTCTGTTCAGAACACCATGCAGACAGGAGACATTCCAGAACACCCAACCCATCACACTAACCCCTGAGCTCTGTTCAGAACACCATGCAGACAGGAGACATTCCAGAACACCCAGCCCATCACACTAACCCCTGAGCTCTGTTCAGAACACCATGCAGACAGGAGACATTCCAGAACACTCAGCCCATCACACTAACCCCTGAGCTCTGTTCAGAACACCATGCAGACAGGAGACATTCCAGAACACTCAGCCCATCACACTAACCCCTGAGCTCTGTTCAGAACACCATGCAGACAGGAGACATTCCAGAACACTCAACCCATCACACTAACCCCTGAGCTCTGTTCAGAACACCATGCAGACAGGAGACATTCCAGAACACCCAGCCCATCACACTAACCCCCGAGCTCTGTTCAGAACACCATGCAGACAGGAGACATTCCAGAACACTCAGCCCATCACACTAACCCCTGAGCTCTGTTCAGAACACCATGCAGACAGGAGACATTCCAGAACACTCAGCCCATCACACTAACCCCTGAGCTCTGTTCAGAACACCATGCAGACAGGAGACATTCCAGAACACCCAGCCCATCACACTAACCCCCGAGCTCTGTTCAGAACACCATGCAGACAGGAGACATTCCAGAACACCCAACCCATCACACTAACCCCTGAGCTCTGTTCAGAACACCATGCAGACAGGAGACATTCCAGAACACCCAGCCCATCACACTAACCCCTGAGCTCTGTTCAGAACACCATGCAGACAGGAGACATTCCAGAACACTCAGCCCATCACACTAACCCCTGAGCTCTGTTCAGAACACCATGCAGACAGGAGACATTCCAGAATACCCAGCCCATCACACTAATCCCTGAGCTCTGTTCAGAACACCATGCAGACAGGAGACATTCCAGAACACTCAGCCCATCACACTAACCCCCGAGCTCTGTTCAGAACACCATGCAGACAGGAGACATTCCAGAACACTCAGCCCATCACACTAACCCCTGAGCTCTGTTCAGAACACCATGCAGACAGGAGACATTCCAGAACACCCAACGTTCCTTCTGCGGCAAGGTTCATAGATCATACTGTACATGTAAATAAGCTACTATAAATCACCTTGGCTTTTAATACAATACTACACACACACACACACACACACACACACACACACACACACACACACACACACACACACACACACACACACACACACACACACACACACACACACACACACACACACACACACACACACACACACACACACACACACACACCAACTCTCTAGAGAAGACATGATGAGACATGATTGGCCTCAACAGCATCCATTCATCTTGTCATTGGAAACAGTCTATTTTGTGACTCACTCCTCTCTCATGGGAGCCTGCTGTCATTGACGGAGGAGTTGGTGAAGTGCCATCAACCAGTAAACCACATTCTGATGGCACATAAATCAAATCAAAGTTTATTTGTCACGTGCGCCGAATACAACAGGTGTTGTATTAGACCTTACAGTGAAATGCTTACTTTACAACAGGCTCTAACCAACAGTGCAATTTCTAAGTAAAAAAAATAGGTATTAGGTGAACAATAGATAAGTAAGGAAATAAAAAACAACAGTAAATAGCAGTGAATAATAACAGTAGAGAGGCTATATACAGTAGTGAGGCTATATACAGTAGAGAGGCTATATACAGTAGTGAGGCTATATACAGTAGTGAGGCTATATACAGTAGAGAGGCTATATACAGTAGAGAGGCTATATACAGTAGTGAGGTTATATACAGTAGAGAGGCTATATACAGTAGTGAGGCTATATACAGTAGTGAGGTTATATACAGTAGAGAGGCTATATACAGTAGAGAGGCTATATACAGTAGTGAGGTTATATACAGTAGAGAGGCTATATACAGTAGTGAGGCTATATACAGTAGTGAGGTTATATACAGTAGAGAGGCTATATACAGTAGTGAGGTTATATACAGTAGAGAGGCTATATACAGTAGAGAGGATATATACAGTAGTGAGGCTATATACAGTAGTGAGGTTATATACAGTAGCGAGGCTATATACAGTAGTGAGGTTATATACAGTAGAGAGGCTATATACAGTAGAGAGGCTATATACAGTAGTGAGGTTATATACAGTAGAGAGGCTATATACAGTAGAGAGGCTATATACAGTAGTGAGGCTATATACAGTAGTGAGGTTATATACAGTAGAGAGGCTATATACAGTAGAGAGGCTATAACAGTAGAGAGGCTATATACAGTAGTGAGGCTATATACAGTAGTGAGGCTATATACAGTAGTGAGGCTACATACAGGGACCGGTTAGTCAGGCTGATTGAGCTAGTATGATCATGTAGGTATGGTTAAAGTGACTATGCAAATATGATGAACAGAGAGTAGCAGTAGCGTAAAAGAGAGATTGGCGGGTGGTGGGTGGGTGGCGGGACACAATGCAGATAGTCCGGGTAGCCAATGTGCAAGAGCACTGGTTAGTTGGGCTAATTGAGGAAGTATGTACATGAATGTATAATTAAAGTGACTATGCATATATGATAAACAGAGAGTAGCAGCAGTGTAAAAAAAGGGGTTGGGGGGGGGGGGGCATACAATGCAAATAGTCCGGATAGCCATTTGATTGCCTGTTATGGCTTGGGGGTAAAAACTGTTGAGAAGCCTTTTTGTCCTAGACTTGGCACTCCGGTACCACTTGCCAATTCCACTCTCCCAGGTCATGATTGCACAGTGTTTATCCTGGTTATGATGTCCTCCTGAGGACAGTACAGTGTTTATCCTGGTTATGATGTCCTCCTGAGGACAGGACTAGTTCTAGGACAGTGTTTATCCTGGTTATGATGTCCTCCTGAGGACAGGACTAGTTCTAGTGCAGTGTTGATCCTGGTTATGATGTCCTCCTGAGGACAGAACTAGTTGTAGGACAGTGTTTATCCTGGTTATGATGTCCTCCTGAGGACATAACTAGTTGTAGTACAGTGTTGATCCTGGTTATGATGTCCTCCTGAGGACAGAACTAGTTGTAGTACAGTGTTTATCCTGGTTATGATGTCCTCCTGAGGACAGAACTAGTTATAGTACAGTGTTTATCCTGGTTATGATGTCCTCCTGAGGACAGAACTAGTTGTAGGACAGTGTTTATCCTGGCTATGATGTCCTCCTGAGGACATAACTAGTTGTAGAGTATTGTTGATCCTGGTCAGGATGTCCTCCTGAGGACAGAACTAGTTGTAGAGTATTGTTGTAATCTGTTATCTCCAGAAGGTGCTTCTTCTTCTCCTCCTACAGAACTGGTCCAACAGGTTCCATTCTCTTTTATGTAACAGAGAATGATCTTTATATAACCTGCAGTATGAGGTGATGAAGTGATGAGTGCATTGAAGAGTAAGAGTTTTATATTTTGATATTAGAACACCTGTTGGTTATACATATCTATCTATAGCAGTGTCTATTTCTACGTGCCTGAAGCTGGGTATTGGACTGGGGTTCTGATCAAGTCTCTACAATGGTGGGATCTTATTCAGACAGGGTGATTTATCACATACCAGACTTGGGTTCAAATGCTTTTCAAAATACTTGAAACACTTTCAGCGTTTGCTTTCGGCTGCCCGGGGTGCCAGATGAACAGGGTTGGGCCTCTTGTGACGGTTTCATATTCTAATTGGATCCATTGCGCCAGGCAAGCTCAATCAAGCCCAGAAAGAGCATATGAAAGGATTTGAACCCAGGGCTAGTATGTGATAAATCAGTTTGTCTGAATAAGCTCTCACTGTTGTATGGACTTGAGCAGAAACCCAGGATCCAGCTTCAGGCACATAGAAATAGACCGTACTAGAAAGTAATAGATATGATATGTATAGCATTAGTAGACAGGTGTTCTAAGATCAGAAATGTACAACTGTTTGTATATGTGACCTTTCAAGGCATTCATAGTTTGATTAAATCATACGTTGAGTTTTCTATGCCCCGGCTTGACATTTTAATTACATAATAAATTATAGTCCTTGCCATATCTATTCAAAAGTCAGTGTGATTGCATTGCACACTGTGCAAAGAGTCTGGGTGTTTTCAACCACTGACAAACTGCTGGATTCTTGTGAAACTGGCATTGTCTCCAACTGGGGCAAAATGATATGATGTAAAAGTTTACAAAAACTGTGGACTTCTGTTGAGCTGATTATTTGACAATGTGATGTTTTGTGCAAGAAAGTTGTTCTGTGTCTTGTCTTGTTTCCTGATTGTCAAGAAGGCTAGAGGTTATACACATAGATTTTTACAGTCTATAGGGGGAGGGATGGAGGAGAGATGGAGGAGTGGGGGTGGATGGAGGAGTGGATGGAGGAGTGGGGGTGGATGGAGGAGTGGATGGAGGAGGGATGGAGGAGTGGGGGTGGATGGAGGAGTGGATGGAGGAGTGGGGGTGGATGGAGGAGTGGGGGTGGATGGGGGAGTGGATGGAGGAGGGATGGAGGGATGGAGGAGTGGGGGTGGATGGAGGAGGGATGGAGGTGTGGGGGAGGGATGGAGGAGTGGATGGAGGAGGGATGGAGGAGTGGGGGTGGATGGAGGAGGGATGGAGGAGTGGTGGTGGATGGAGGAGTGGGGGTGGATGGGGGAGTGGGGGTGGATGGAGGAGGGATGGAGGAGTGGGGGTGGATGGAGGAGGGATGGAGGAGTGGGGGTGGATGGAGGAGTGGGGGTGGATGGAGGAGGGATGGAGGAGTGGGGGTGGGTGGGGGAGTGGGGGAGGGATGGAGGAGTGGGGGTGGGATGTTATTATTGGTCAGTCATTTCTCTCCAACTCACTAATGAGGATGTGGGTGGCTTTCCTTTTCCTGATATATGCTGATGAATAGACTCCTTACTGTCCTGTCCTGAGTGTGTGTCTTACAACATACATTCATTCTCCCTACAACTGCTACTGCATGAAAAGCTAAGATATGAGATGCATAATCTGAGTAGTGGACATTCTCTTTAGATTCACAGCCCAGCTCTCACTGTAGGACTTACTGTGAGGCATTAGGGTCATACATCGTGTATGGTCCTTTATAGAACAAAGAGGCCTCAGGCTAAAACAGTGTGTATCCTCCTTTATTAAACCAAACCTTTCACACTTGACAGTGTGTGTGAGTTCAAAGGCCATGTTGAAAGGGCCCTAATGCAGCGCTATGTATTTTTAACCAGCCGTAGTGTGTGTTTACACAGCTGATTCAAATGATCAAAGCTGGATGATTAGTTGATTACTTGAATCGGCTGTGTAGTGTGTTAGGACAGAGTCTGGGAAACCCTAAAGGAAAGAGTAACGCCTATAGAATGTCCTGAAAGGTACATTTGTAGGAGTTCTTATGACACTGTCATAGCAATACGATGGCTGGCTAGCCTAGCGGTTAAGATCCAATCAGATGTTATTGGTCACATACACGTGTTTAGCAGATGTTATTGGTCACATACATGTGATTAGTAGATGTTATTGTGGGTGTAGCGAAATTCTTGTGCTTCTATCTCCAACAGTGCAGTAATATCTAACAAGTATTATAAACTGGGTGGTTCTAGCCCTGAATGCTGATTGGCTGACAGCTGTGGTATATCAGACCGTATACCACGGGTATGATAAAACATGTATTTTTACTGCTCTAATTATGTTGGTAACCAGTTTATAATAACAATATGGCATCTCGGGTGTTTGTGCTATATGGCTAATATACCACAGCTAAGGGCTGTATCCAGACACTCCTCGTTGCGTCGTGCTTAAGAACAGCCCTTAGCCGTGGTATATTTGCCATATACCACACCCCCTTGGGCATTATTGCTTAAATATCTAACAATTTCACAACATATACCCAATACACACACATCTAAGTAAAGTAATGTAATTAACAATATATAAATATACGGACGAGCGATGTCAGAGCGGCATGGACTAAGATACAGGTGAATAGTATAGAATACAGTATATACATATGAGATGAGTAATGCATAGACTAAGATACAGGTGAATAGTATAGAATACAGTATATACATATGAGATGAGTAATACATAGACTAAGATACAGGTGAATAGTATAGAATACAGTATATACATATGAGATGAGTAATGCATAGACTAAGATACAGGTGAATAGTATAGAATACAGTATATACATATGAGATGAGTAATGCAAGATGTGTAAACATTATTAAAGTGAATAAGATACAGTAGAATAGAATACAGTATATACATATGAGATGAGTAATGCATAGACTAAGATACAGGTGAATAGTATAGAATACAGTATATACATATGAGATGAGTAATGCAAGATGTGTAAACATTATTAAAGTGACTAAGATACAGTAGAATAGTATAGAATACAGTATATACATATGAGATGAGTAATGCATAGACTAAGATACAGGTGAATAGTATAGAATACAGTATATACATATGAGATGAGTAATGCAAGATGTGTAAACATTATTAAAGTGACTAAGATACAGTAGAATAGTATAGAATACAGTATATACATATGAGATGAGAAATGCATAGACTAAGATACAGGTGAATAGTATAGAATACAGTATATACATATGAGATGAGTAATGCAAGATGTGTAAACATTATTAAAGTGACTAAGATACAGTAGAATAGTATAGAATACAGTATATACATATGAGATGAGTAATGCAAGATATGTAAACATTATCAACGTGACTTTCTAGTCTATGTCTATAGGAGTGGCCAGTGATTTCTAGTCTATGTCTATAGGAGTGGCCAGTGGTCTACAGTTTGTATTAGGATGGATGGCCTGGGGGAGGTGGACGTCTGGTCTACAGTTTGTATTAGAAGGATGGATGGCCTGGGGGAGGTGGACCTCTGGTCTACAGTTTGTATTAGAAGGATGGATGGCCTGGGGGAGGTGGACCTCTGGTCTACAGTTTGTATTAGAAGGATGGATGGCCTGGGGGAGGTGGACCTCTGGTCTACAGTTTGTATTAGAAGGATGGATGGCCTGGGGGAGGTGGACCTCTGGTCTACAGTTTGTATTAGAAGGATGGATGGCCTGGGGAAGGTGGACCTCTGGTCTACAGTTTCTATTAGAAGGATGGATGGCCTGGGGGAGGTGGACCTCTGGTCTACAGTTTGTATTAGAAGGATGGATGGCCTGGGGGAGGTGGACCTCTGGTCTACAGTTTGTATTAGAAGGATGGATGGCCTGGGGGAGGTGGACCTCTGGTCTACAGTTTGTACTAGAAGGATGGATGGCCTGGGGGAGGTGGACCTCTGGTCTACAGTTTGTATTAGAAGGATGGATGGCCTGGGGGAGGTGGACCTCTGGTCTACAGTTTGTATTAGAAGGATGGATGGCCTGGGGGAGGTGGACCTCTGGTCTACAGTTTGTATTAGAAGGATGGATGGCCTGGGGAGGTGGACCTCTGGTCTACAGTTTGTATTAGAAGGATGGATGGCCTGGGGAAGGTGGACCTCTGGTCTACAGTTTGTACTAGAAGGATGGATGGCCTGGGGAGGTGGACCTCTGGTCTACAGTTTGTATTAGAAGGATGGATGGCCTGGGGGAGGTGGACCTCTGGTCTACAGTTTGTATTAGAAGGATGCTAACAAACATAGTTCCAATATGCTAAACATCTTATATTTTATTTACTTTTATTTAACCTTTATTTAACCAGATAGATGTGTGTAGGACACACTTCTCTCCGAATAAGGAGTAAAGTATTTCCAAGGAGAGGGAGAGAGGGACAAATTGTAACCAGAAGGTAACTATGAGTCATTGAGGGTATGGAGGGAGGGATGAGATCCAGATGAACTTCCCAGCAGCCAAGGCCCAGATCAGACAAACCCTTCCTACACCCCAACTCCTTCAAATATGAACTTCCCAGCAACCAAGGCCCAGATCAGACAAACCCTTCCTACACCCCAACTCCTTCAAATATGAACTCCCCAGAAACCAAGGCCCAGATCAGATCCATTAGGGTCCCTAGGACCTCCAGTATTAATGAATAGATCTGTGAAGGAGTAGGAGCTAAGGGAAGGTACTAGGAACCTGAATGGAATTGGGCCCATGTCTCCATTCTGTCTCATCTGTCTAGGGTTCAGAAAGGTGAAACGTTCACAGCGTTACATTATACAGCTAGATCCCACACTACATAGATACTCACTGTTCACTAGCCTCCAGCTGATAGGAGTACTAGAGCAGACATGTGTCTCCTATCTGCAAAGCTCTGATGAGACCACCAATAACTCTGATCTGACTCAATCAAGACCTATTGAATACCCTTAAGACCACCAATCACTGCCCCAGTGTTGACCCACATTACATCACTGCCCCCAGAAGTTCTGATGTGTTGACCCACATTAAATCACAGCCCCCAGGAAGTTGTGATGTGTTGACCAACATTAAATAACTGCAGCCAGAAGTTGTGATGTGTTGACCAATATTAAATCACTGATGCAGTGTAGAGTGTCCACACTCAAAAAAAGAGAGTTGCTTTATGCTTAGGCTGATACAGTTAGACAGTTGGCAACCAACATCTAATATATCACTCTTAACATCCAATATAAATAATCACTCAACGTTTAATACAGCTTTCCTATGGCAACATGGGACACATAAACAGGGTTGCAAAATTCTGATAACCAGGGAGTTTATTGAATGTTTTCTAGAAATACTGGTTGGAGGACTCCGGATTCCCTCCTGATTCCATAAATCCTACAACCAGCATTTCGGGAAAATCAGGGAATATATTCAGAGTTTCAGGAATTTTGCAACCCTACACATAAATTACACACGCCCACACCCACGCCCACATACACGCACGCAAGCATGCACATACGCACGCACGTACACACACGCCCACACACACACACAATGTGTGTGTTTTTCATTATTCCAACATTGTGTCTGACTCATATGTTGAAACATAAAAGCCTCATTCACTAACTAGAAACAGTTTTAAGCAGCTTGCTAGGCCTTTCCTTCGACATCAGACAAGATACATTCCCTTCTTTACTGAAGTCAATGATGAGCCACCCATTAAGTCTTTGTCCCAAATGGCTCCCTATTCCCAAAGGGCTCTGGTCAAAAGTAGTGCACTAATCAGGGAATAGGGTGCCCATTTGGGACGCACCCTGTCCCAGAGCCATACATTACATAGATAACCATTGGAAACAGATTAGCTAACCTCTCATGTTCCAAGCCAAAGGAGTGTTGTTATTACTAGGTGGCCCTGACTCTATCCTGCCCTCCTCCTCCTCCTACTCTCACTTGACGAGTGACAACCCACATGCTCTGTGCTCTCTCTGTTCAGAGACACTGACTACAACCCAAATTAAACCCTATATAGAGCACTACTTTAGACCAGGGCCCATAGGGCTCTGTTCCCTATATAGTGCACTACTTTAGACCAGGGCCCATAGGGCTCGGTTCCCTATATAGAGCACTACTTTAGACCAGGGCCCATAGGGCTCTGTTCCCTATATAGTGCACTACTTTAGACCAGGGCCCATAGGGCTCTGTTCCCTATATAGTGCACTACTTTAGACCAGGGCCCATAGGGCTCTGTTCCCTATATAGTGCACTACTTTAGACCAGGGCCCATAGCGGTATAGTGTGTATAGTGTGTGGGATGCATACACTGACTGCCCCAGAGAAGATCCCATATAGCAAGTTCCTGAAGTGAGAGTGAAAAGTGACAGATACATATTTAGAGATTTTTTTGGGGCAGCTCGTCACTAATTACACTATTCACAGGTAGGAGTGCATGGTTAAACACCTCACTGTATAATTATATAGGGATTTATATTGTTTATAAGAACAAAGACACGATTGGGTTCAATTTCTTTCTTTTTTTTTGCCGATACAGTAGCCTGATATTTTACTATACTTCGGCAAAAGTGAGGTCAATACTTTCTTTAAGTGAAAAGTAGTTGAACAGGGCTGGGTTGAAGTCCATCACCATTTATTCTCTCACTCTACCCCGAAAGACAAAGTTATCAAACCAGTTACTGCCGCTAACATACAGCCACACCCTCTGGTCAAGTTAAAAGGACGTTCAGTGTATAAGCTAAGGCTACACAAACAATATCATTAAAAGCAATTTTCCAGAGTTGTATAAACGTTGGAATATGACTTAACCCCCATGCAACGTGCTTAATGTATTATATGACATAGTACTACAATGTCCCAGAATCCTCGTCAAATTCCAAAATACGCATTATCATAAACGATCATAAATAGAATCCTGAAGCATACTGACAGTGTTGTCAACTTGTCAAACGTCCAACTTTACTTTATCTTTCCTAATGCGACATTAAAAGAAACTTGCACAGTGATTACAAAGTTACAACTCCCTATCTATAACCACCAAGATAACTTTCAACATAGAAACAACTACTTACTTCTTCGTTTGCGTGATGGTCACGCTATTCTTCGAGGGTTTTTTCTTGAACATTCTGTCAGCGGGACGACTCGGATTCTTCTTCTCCCGTAAACACCTGTCTCTTCTTGTGCTTCTCTCTGTGAAGATATCCCGTGGGGAGAGGTGAGGCTTCTTTCTGACTTCTCAGGTATGTTCTCTCTCCTCGGGCAGGTAGGTATGCCCCAGTACGCTCCACACACACAAATGGGAATGTCAAATGAGGAGATTCGGCGACGCCCACTAGCGCTAATTTCTTCCAGCAGTCAGTCAGCACAGGAAAAGTGAACTGCTGTAAAGGAGGGGGGGTTGCTGTGGATTTCTCCCTGTATGTGCTGCATACCTGTCACCTATGAACGCGTGGGCGGGGCTGGTTTTATGCTTTTCCCATACAGGTTACAGGTGGATACCGCACCTTTTAGGCCTGGACGTTGCTACTATGTTATCAACATATTGCCATTTGCTCAGACGAAAAGGCAAATACCAGTGTTTGAGAGAGCAGACAAAAGCAGCGTTCAAAAGCAAATCTATGACATTGTTATTACAGGTCAGGCTGTAATACATTAATATGTTGGTTACAGGTCAGGCTGTAATACATTAATATGTTGGTTACAGGTCAGGCTGTAATACAGGTCAGGCTGACACATGTTGGTTAAAGGTCAGGCTGTAATACGTTGACACATGTTGGTTACAGGTCAGGCTGTAATACATTGACATGTTGAGGCACTGCATCTCAGTGCTTGAGGCGTCATTACAGACACCCTGGTTCGAATCCAGGCTGTATCACAATCGGCCGTGATTGGGAGTCCCATAGGGCGGCACACAATTGGCCCAGCGTCGTCTGGGTTTGGCCGGGGTAGGCCGTCATTGTAAATAAGAATTTCTTTTTAACTGACTTGCCTAGTTAAATAAAGGTTCAATAAAATATAAATAAAACAATTATATTTAAAATGTTGGACCAGTTGAGCATTATCAGAAGTAATGTGTGTCATAATATAGTGTAACAGTGTTGACCATGGTTCTGAGGGGGAGGAGTTATAGTGTGTCATAATATAGTGTAACAGTGTTGACCATGGTTCTGAGGGGGAGGAGTTATAGTGTGTCATAATATAGTGTAACAGTGTTGACCATGGTTCTGAGGAGGAGGAGTTATAGTGTGTCATAATATAGTGTAACAGTGTTGACCATGGTTCTGAGGGGGAGGAGTTATACTGTGTCATAATATAGTGTAACAGTGTTGACCATGTTTCTGAGGGGGAGGAGTTATAGTGTGTCATAATATAGTGTAACAGTGTTGACCATGGTTCTGAGGGGGAGGAGTTATAGTGTGTGTCATAATATCGTGTAACAGTGTTGACCATGGTTCTGAGAGGGAGGAGTTATAGTGTGTCATAATATAGTGTAACAGTGTTGACCATGGTTCTGAAGAGGAGGAGTTATAGTGTGTGTCATAATATAGTGTAACAGTGTTGACCATGGTTCTGAGGGGGAGGAGTTATAGTGTGTCATAATATAGTGTAACAGTGTTGACCGTGGTTCTGAGGAGGAGGAGTTATAGTGTGTGTCATAATATAGTGTAACAGTGTTGACCATGGTTCTGAGGGGGAGGAGTTATAGTGTGTCATAATATAGTGTAACAGTGTTGACCATGGTTCTGAGGGGGAGGAGTTATAGTGTGTGTCATAATATAGTGTAACAGTGTTGACCATGTTTCTGAGGAGGAGGAGTTATAGTGTGTCATAATATAGTGTAACAGTGTTGACCATGGATCTGAGGGGGAGGAGTTATAGTGTGTCATAATATAGTGTAACAGTGTTGACCATGGTTCTGAGGAGGAGGAGTTATAGTGTGTGTCATAATATAGTGTAACAGTGTTGACCATGGTTCTGAGGGGGAGGAGTTATAGTGTGTCATAATATAGTGTAACAGTGTTGACCATGGTTCTGAGGAGGAGGAGTTATAGTGTGTGTCATAATATAGTGTAACAGTGTTGACCATGGTTCTGAGGGGGAGGAGTTATAGTGTGTCATAATATAGTGTAACAGTGTTGACCATGGTTCTGAGGGGGAGGAGTTATAGTGTGTGTCATAATATAGTGTAACAGTGTTGACCATGGTTCTGAGGGGGAGGAGTTATAGTGTGTCATAATATAGTGTAACAGTGTTGACCATGGTTCTGAGGAGGAGGAGTTATAGTGTGTGTCATAATATAGTGTAACAGTGTTGACCATGGTTCTGAGGGGGAGGAGTTATAGTGTGTCATAATATAGTGTAACAGTGTTGACCATGGTTCTGAGGGGGAGGAGTTATAGTGTGTGTCATAATATAGTGTAACAGTGTTGACCATGGTTCTGAGGGGGAGGAGTTATAGTGTGTCATAATATAGTGTAACAGTGTTGACCATGGCTCTGAGGGGGAGGAGTTATAGTGTGTGTCATAATATAGTGTAACAGTGTTGACCATGGTTCTGAGGGGGAGGAGTTATAGTGTGTCATAATATAGTGTAACAGTGTTGACCATGGTTCTGAGGAGGAGGAGTTATAGTGTGTCATAATATAGTATAACAGTGTTGACCATGGTTCTGAGGGGGAGGAGTTATAGTGTGTCATAATATAGTGTAACAGTGTTGACCATGGTTCTGAAGAGGAGGAGTTATAGTGTGTAATAATATAGTGTAACAGTGTTGACCATGGTTCTGAGGGGGAGGAGTTATAGTGTGTGTCATAATATAGTGTAACAGTGTTGACCATGGTTCTGAGGGGGAGGAGTTATAGTGTGTCATAATATAGTGTAACAGTGTTGACCATGGTTCTGAGGGGGAGGAGTTATAGTGTGTCATAATATAGTGTAACAGTGTTGACCATGGTTCTGAGGAGGAGGAGTTATAGTGTGTGTCATAATATAGTGTGACAGTGTTGACCATGGTTCTGAGGGGGAGGAGTTATAGTGTGTGTCATAATATAGTGTAACAGTGTTGACCATGGTTCTGAGGAGGAGGAGTTATAGTGTGTGTCATAATATAGTGTAACAGTGTTGACCATGGTTCTGAGGGGGAGGAGTTATAGTGTGTCATAATATAGTGTAACAGTGTTGACCATGGTTCTGAAGAGGAGGAGTTATAGTGTGTCATAATATAGTGTGACAGTGTTGACCATAGTTCTGAAGAGGAGGAGTTATAGTGTGTGTCATAATATAGTGTAACAGTGTTGACCATGGTTCTGAGGGGGAGGAGTTATAGTGTGTCATAATATAGTGTGACAGTGTTGACCATGGTTCTAAGGGGGAGGAGTTATAGTGTGTGTCATAATATAGTGTAACCGTGTTGATCATGGTTCTGAGGGGGAGGAGTTATAGTGTGTCATAATATAGTGTAACAGTATAACTTTAGACCGTCCCCTCGCCCCGACACGGGCGCGAACCAGGGACCTTCTGCACACATCAACAACAGTCACCCATCGCTCCACAAAAGCCGCAGCCCTTGCAGAGCAAGGGGCAATACTACTTCTAGGTTTCAGAGCAAGTGACGTAACTGATTGAAACGCTATTAGCGCGTACCCGCTAACTAGCTAGCCATTTCACATCCGTTACAATAGTGTAACAGTGTTGACCATGGTTCTAGTCGACCAATGGTGGGGTAGCTACATTGTAACCATGGAGACAGAACAGCATATGTTACTCCTCTCTCAGCTATGGAACCCTAGTGTGACTCGACGACAAGGACACTCCCTTGGGGTGTGTGTTTGTGTTTGTTTGGGAGAGGGAGTGACTCTTCAAAAGGACTGGCAGAGCCTGTCTGACCTGCCACAGCCTCCTCACACTGTGTGTGTCTGAGTGGGACAGTGATATGACTCAAGTTTCTGGAGTCTTCTCATCCTAGCTAGTCCATATGTGTCTTCTTCACCCAGAGAAGACAGACAGACAGACAGACAGACAGACAGACAGACAGACAGACAGAACAGAAATGTAAACAAAGAGTCAGCACTACACCAAGGTTGCGTCCCAAACGGCACCCTATTCCCTATGGTCCTGGTCTAAAGTAGTGCACTATATAGGGAACAGACCCCTATGGTCCTGGTCTAAAGTAGTGCACTATATAGGGAACAGACCCCTATGGTCCTGGTCTAAAGTAGTGCACTATAAAGGGAACAGACCCCTATGGCCCTGGTCTAAAGTAGTGCACTATAAAGGGAACAGACCCCTATGGTCCTGGTCTAAAGTAGTGCACTGTAAAGGGAACAGACCCCTATGGTCCTGGTCTAAAGTAGTGCACTATACTAGCGTGACATTTGGAATCCTACCACTGTTTACACTGTCATGTCTGCAGCCTGTGATTATATGCAGCGCTGCTCTGCTCCCTGGCCCCTGTGTGTGTGTGTGTGTGTGTGTGTGTGTGTGTGTGTGTGTGTGTGTGTGTGTGTGTGTGTGTGTGTGTGTGAGAGTGAGAGCTGTGGTCAGGAAACACCACTATCTGCTGAAAGGAAGAGCCAGAGGAACTGAACACACTGAACACACCCTGAACCAGTTCATTAGAGACGTGTGTCTGTGTTACTGTGACTGTGACTGTGACTGTGACTGTGACTGTATGTCTGTGTTACTGTGGCTGTGACTGTGTGTCTGTGTTACTGTGACTGTGACTGTGTGTCTGTGTTACTGTGACTTTGACTGTGTGTTTGTGTTACTGTGACTGTGACTGTGTGTCTGTGTTACTGTGACTGTGACTGTGTGTTTGTGTTACTGTGGCTGTGACTGTGTGTCTGTGTTACTGTGACTGTGACTGTGTGTCTGTGTTACTGTGGCTGTGACTGTGTATATGTGTTACTGTGGCTGTGACTGTGTATCTGTGTTACTGTGACTGTGTCTGTGTGTCTGTGTGTCTGTGTGTCTCTGTGTCTGTGTGTCTGTGTCTGTGTGACTGTGTGTCTGTGTTACTGTGACTGCGTGTCTGTGCTACGGTGACTGTGTCTGTGTGTCTGTGTGTCTGTGTCTGTGTCTGTGTGTCTGTGTGTCTGTGTGACTGTGTGTCTGTGTGTCTGTGTGTCTGTGTCTGTGTGACTGTGTGACTGTGTGTCTGTGACTTTGTCTGTAACCACAGCAAAAAGGGAGAAAGAGAAAGTGTGTGTGTTAATGTTTAGACGTGTGTAGGGAAGTGTGTGTGTGTGTGTGTGTGTGTGTGTGTGTGTGTATGTGTATGCGAGGCTGTGTGTGTGTATGTGTTCAGATGGATGGAAACTTAACAGCATGTTGCTGAGTTATCCCCCCTCCCAGACCCAAGGCCTTGCTGAATGTAATGTCAACAGCACCACCATTGTTCGCTGCATCACAGTCAACATGTGTCAGATGGACATGTCAGTGCTGGGCTGCTGGCAGAGATAACAGTGACATGTCAGTGCTGGGCTGCTGGCAGAGATAACGGTGACATGTCAGTGCTGGGCTGCTGGCAGAGATAACGGTGACATGTCAGGGCTGGGCTGCTGGCAGAGATAACGGTGACATGTCAGTGCTGGGCTGCTGGCAGAGATAACGATGACATGTCAGTACTGGGCTGCTGGCAGAGATAACGGTGACATGTCAGTGCTGGGCTGCTGGCAGAGATAACGGTGACATGTCAGTGCTGGGCTGCTGGCAGAGATAACGGTGACATGTCAAGGCTGGGCTGCTGGCAGAGATAACGGTGACATGTCAAGGCTGGGCTGCTGGCAGAGATAACGGTGACATGTCAGTGCTGGGCTGCTGGCAGAGATAACAGTGACATGTCAAGGCTGGGCTGCTGGCAGAGATAACGGTGACATGTCAGGGCTGGGCTGCTGGCAGAGATAACGGTGACGTGTCAGTGCTGGGCTGCTGGCAGAGATAACAGTGACATGTCAAGGCTGGGCTGCTGGCAGAGATAACGGTGACATGTCAGGGCTGAGCTGCTGGCAGAGATAACGGTGACATGTCAGTGCTGGGCTGCTGGCAGAGATAACGGTGACATGTCAGGGCTGGGCTGCTGGCAGAGATAACGGTGACATGTCAGTACTGGGCTGCTGGCAGAGATAACGGTGAAATGTCAGTGCTGGGCTGCTGGCAGAGATAACGGTGACATGTCAGTGCTGGGCTGCTGGCAGAGATAACAGTGACATGTCAAGGCTGGGCTGCTGGCAGAGATAACGGTGACATGTCAGTGCTGGGCTGCTGGCAGAGATAACGGTGACATGTCAGTGCTGGGCTGCTGGCAGAGATAACAGTGACATGTCAGTGCTGGGCTGCTGGCAGAGATAACGGTGACATGTCAGTGCTGGGCTGCTGGCAGAGATAACGGTGACATGTCAGGGCTGGGCTGCTGGCAGAGATATCGGTGACATGTCAGTGCTGGGCTGCTGGCAGAGATAACGGTGACATGTCAGTGCTGGGTTGCTGGCAGAGATAACGGTGACATGTCAGTGCTGGGCTGCTGGCAGAGATAACGGTGACATGTCAGGGCTGGGCTGCTGGCAGAAATAACGGTGACATGTCAGTGCTGGGCTGCTGGCAGAGATAACGGTGACATGTCAGTGCTGGGCTGCTGGCAGAGATAACGGTGACAGGACACAACACAATGAGGTCAAAATTTTCTTAACTGCCCAGAGGATGATTTCAAAACATTAGAGGTGAGATTGTCCCACAGAATGACATTCAGTAAGTAAAGCCTAGTAGTTCAAAGATCTGTGGCGATGTGTTTGTTGATATATTTTGTGTGTGTGTGTGTGTGTGTGTGTGTGTGTGTGGGGGTGGGTGTTTATATGTGTGTGTGTGTGGGAGTGGGTGGGTGGGTGTTTATATGTGTGTGTGTGTGTGTGTGCGTGTGTGTGTGTGTGTGTTTGTGTGTGTAGGTGGGTGTTTATATGTGTGTGTGTTTGTGTGTTTGTGGGTGGGTGGGTGTTTATATGTGTGTGTGTGTGTGTGTGTGTGTGTGTGTGTGTGTGTGTGTGTGTGTGTGTGTGTGTGTGTGTGTGTGTGTGTGTGTGTGTGTGTGTGTGTGTGTGTGTGTGTGTGTGTGTGTGTGTGTTTGCTGTGGGTCGTCAGAGTTCCTGTGTTTGAACTATTATGTCCCTCTCTATTCCAGAGAAGTCTCCTTATATGGTAAGTTGACGCCCCAAGGGTCACAACCTACACCCTCTGGCCCCTAGAGCTCAAGTTCATTTGTCAGGCTGTCCGACCGTGTGTTTGTGTGTGTGTGTGTGTAGACTCTTGAAGGATTGTGTGGGTACTGGCATAGACTGTGGTTTACCAGTCAAGTATCAACATGTGGTCTGTGAAGATACATTATTCAGACCTCTAATAGCCATGTGGTCTGTGAAGGTACATTATTCAGACCTCGAATAGCCATGTGGTCTGTGAAGGTACATTTTTCAGACCTCTAATAGCCATGTGGTCTGTGAAGATACATTATTCAGACCTCTAATAGCCATGTGGTCTGTGAAGATACATTATTCAGACCTCTAATAGCCATGTGGTCTGTGAAGATACATTATTCAGACCTCTAATAGCCATGTGGTCTGTGAAGATACATTATTCAGACCTCTAATAGCCATGTGGTCTGTGAAGATATTTTTATATTCAGACCTCTAATAGCCATGTGGTCTGTGAAGATATATTTTTATTCAGACCTCTAATAGCCATGTGGTCTGTGAAGATACATTATTCAGACCTCTAATAGCCATGTGGTCTGTGAAGATATTTTTTTATTCAGACCTCTAATAGCCATGTGGTCTGTGAAGATATTTTTTTATTCAGACCTCTAATAGCCATGTGGTCTGTGAAGATATATTTTTATTCAGACCTCTAATAGCCATGTGGTCTGTGAAGATACATTATTCAGACCTCTAATAGCCATGTGGTCTGTGAAGATATTTTTTTATTCAGACCTCTAGCATCTAATAGGATGATATTAGCAACGGATGGTTACATCTACTGAATGACTTGCTTGTACACTCTTAGAAGGTGCCTGGAAGAACCGCTTTGGGTTGCCACAGCGGTGGAACCTTTCCAGTTGAAAAAGGTTCCCTGAGGAACCCCTGTGTAAAGGTTCCCTGAGGAACCCCTGTGTAAAGGTTCCTTGAGGAACCCCTGTGTAAAGGTTCCCTGAGGAACCCCTGTGTAAAGGTTCCTTGAGGAACCCCTGTGTAAAGGTTCCCTGAGGAACCCCTGTGTAAAGGTTCCTTGAGGAACCCCTGTGTAAAGGTTCCTTGAGGAACCCCTGTGTAAAGGTTCCTTGAGGAACCCCTGTGTAAAGGTTCCCTGAGGAACCCCTGTGTAAAGGTTCCCTGAGGAACCCCTGTGTAAAGGTTCCCTGAGGAACCCCTGTGTAAAGGTTCCCTGAGGAACCCCTGTGTAAAGGTTCCCTGAGGAACCCCTGTGTAAAGGTTCCTTGAGGAACCCCTGTGTAAAGGTTCGAACTGGAACCTTTTTGTGATTGGAAGGGTTACATTTGGAACCTTTTTAGTAATATATTGTTGTGGTGGCAGCCTATCAGATTGGAGGTGTAGCTAATCGTAGGCGTGGCTTTCAGATAGTTATTTTTGGTCACCCGTTAGAGTAAATGTAATTCCTGTTCATAATGTTACGTTTTTTACATTGCAAATTAAAATGTTCCTTGAATATTTATGCACAATAAATATTCTAATATAGTAATAATAATTTTAACATTGGTGATTACCTACAGTAATAAAGTGGTGTTTTGCATAGGCTCATAAGGAACTCATACACCTCTATCAGCCTCATTGAAGCTACAAATATGTGAGTGTGCAACCTTAACATGTGATTACAAGACAACAGAACAGATGAACAGGAATGACATTTACTCTGACAGGTGGGCAAAAAAAGATATACAGTGGGGAGAACAAGTATTTGATACACTGCCGATTTTGCAGGTTTTCCTACTTACAAAGCATGTAGAGGTCTGTAATTTTTATCATAGGTACACTTCAACTATGAGAGACGGAATCTAAAACAAAAATCCAGAAAATCACATTGTATGATTTTTAAGTAATTAATTTGCATTTTATTGCATGACATAAGTATTTGATCACCTACCGACCAGTAAGAATTCCGGCTCTCACAGACCTGTTAGTTTTTCTTTAAGAAGCCCACCTGTTCTCCACTCATTACCTGTATTAACTGCACCTGTTTGAGCTCGTTACCTGTATAAAAGACACCTGTCCACACACTCAATCAAACAGACTCCAACCTCTCCACAATGGCCAAGACCAGAGAGATGTGTAAGGACATCAGGGGTAAATTGTAGACCTGCACAAGGCTGGGATGGGCTACAGGACAATAGGCAAGCAGCTTGGTGAGAAGGCAACAACTGTTGGCGCAATTATTCGAAAATGGAAGAAGTTCAAGATGACGGTCAATCACCCTCGGTCTGGGGCTCCATGCAAGATCTCACCTCGTGGGGCATCAATGATCATGAGGTAGGTGAGGGATCAGCCCAGAACTACACGGCAGGACCTGGTCAATGACCTGAAGAGAGCTGGGACCACAGTCTCAAAGAAAACCATTAGTAACACACTACGCCGTCATGGATTAAAATCCTGCAGTGCACGCAAGGTCCCCTTGCTCAAGCCAGCGCATGTCCAGGCCCGTCTGAAGTTTGCCAATGACCCTCTGGATGATCCAGAGGAGGAGTGGGAGAAGGTCATGTGGTTTGATGAGACAAAAATTGAGCTTTTTGGTCTAAACTCCACTCGCCGTGTTTGGAGGAAGAAGAAGGATGAGTACAACCCCAAGAACACCATCCCAACCGTGAAGCATGGAGGTGGAAACATCATTCTTTGGGGATGCTTTTCTGCAAAGGGGACAGGACGACTGCACCGTATTGAGGGGAGGATGTATGGGGCCATGTATCGCGAGATCTTGGCCAACAACCTCCTTCCCTCAGTAAGAGCATTGAAGATGGGTCGTGGCTGGGTCTTCCAGCATGACAACGACCCGAAACACACAGCCAGGGCAACTAAGGAGTGGCTCCGTAAGAAGCATCTCAAGGTCCTGGAGTGGCCTAGCCAGTCTCCAGACCTGAACCCAATAGAAAATCTTTGGAGGGAGCTGAAAGTCCGTATTGCCCAGCAACAGCCCCGAAACCTGAAGGATCTGGAGAAGGTCTGTATGGAGGAGTGGGCCAAAATCCCTGCTGCAGTGTGTGCAAACCTGGTCAAGAACTACAGGAAACGTATGATCTCTGTAATTGCAAACAAAGGTTTCTGTACCAAATATTAAGTTCTGCTTTTCTGATGTATCAAATACTTATGTCATGCAATAAAATGCAAATTAATTACTTAAAAATCATACAATGTGATTTTCTGGATTTTTGTTTTAGATTCCGTCTCCCACAGTTGAAGTGTACCTATGATAAAAATTACAGACCTCTACATGCTTTGTAAGTAGGAAAACTTGCAAAATCGGCAGTGTATCAAATACTTGTTCTCCCCACTGTATCTTAAAGCCACGCCCTTACTAAGCCACGCCCGTACTAAGCCACGCCCTTACTAAGCCACGCCCCCACCCCAAGGTTCCTCCAGGAACCCGTTGCTAGATTGAACCATCAAAGGTTCCTCCAAGAAACCCTGAACTAACCAAAGGTGTAAATATATGTAGCCATGTTATTATCTTCTCCCTGTATGTAGCCATGTTATTATCTTCTCCCTGTATATAGCCATGTTATTATCTGCTCCCTGTATATATATATATGTAGCCATGTTATTATCTGCTCCCTGTATATAGCCATGTTATTATCTGCTCCCTGTATATAGCCATGCTATTATCTGCTCCCTGTATATAGCCATGTTATTATCTGCTCCCTGTATATAGCCATGTTATTATCTGCTCCCTGTATATAGCCATGTTATTATCTGCTCCCTGTATATAGCCATGTTATTATCTGCTCCCTGTATATATATATATATATAGCCATGTTATTATCTGCTCCCTGTATATAGCCATGTTATTATCTGCTCCCTGTATATATATATATATAGCCATGTTATTATCTGCTCCCTGTATATAGCCATGTTATTATCGTCTCCCTGTATATATATATATAGCCATGTTATTATCTGCTCCCTGTATATAGCCATGTTATTATCTTCTGAGTACATTAATCCCTAGGAGACAGAACGCGTCTCCTTCCTGAGTGGTATGACGGCTGCGTGGTCCCATGGTGTTTATACTTGCGTACTATTTTTTGTACAGATGAACGTGGTAACTTCAAGCTTTTGGAAATTTCTCCCCAGGATGAACCAGACTTGTGGAGGTCTACAATTGTTTTTCTGAAGTCTTGGCTGATTTATTTTGATTTTCCCATGATGTCAAGCAAAGAGCCACTGAGTTTGAAGGTAGGCCTTGAAATACATCCACAGGTACACCTCCAATTGACTCAAATTATGTCAATTAGCCTATCAGAAGCTTCTAAATCCATGACATCAATTTCTGGAATTTTCCAAGCTGTTTAAAGGCACAGTCAACTTAGTGTATGTAAACTTCTGACCCACTGGAATTGTGATACAGTGAATTATAAGTGAAATAATCTGTCTGTAAACAATTGTTGGAAAAATGACTTGTGTCATGCACAAAGTAGATGTCCTAAACGACTTGCCAAAACTATAGTTTGTTAACAAGAAATTTGTGGAGTGGTTGAAAAACGAGTTTTAATGACTCCAACCTAAGTGTATGTAAACTTCCGACTCCAACTGTATATATATATACAGAGAGTACCAGTACTGAGTCGATATGAAGGGGTCGAGGTAATTGAGGTAGATATGTACTCTACATATAGGTAGGGGTAAAGTGACTAGGCAACAGGATAGATAATAGACGGCAGCAGAAGCATATGTTGTGAGTGTGAAAGTGTGTGTGTGTATCTGTGTGTGTGTGTGTGTGTGTGTGTGTGTGTGTGGTGTCAGTATGCATGTGTGTGCATGTGTGTGTGTGTGGGTAGAGTCCAGTTTGTGTGAGTGTGTGGGTAGAGTCCAGTGTGTGGGTAGGGTCCAGTGTGTGGGTAGAGTCCAGTGTGTGGGTAGAGTCCAGTGTGTGGGTAGAGTCCAGTGTGTGGGTAGAGTCCAGTGTGTGGGTAGAGTCCAGTGTGTGGGTAGAGTCCAGTGTACGGGTAGAGTCTAGTGTGTGGGTAGAGTCCAGTGTGTGGATAGAGTCCAGTGTGTGGGTAGAGTCCAGTGTACGGGTAGAGTCCAGTGTGTGGGTAGAGTCCAGTGTGTGGGTAGAGTCCAGTGTGTGGGTAGAGTCCAGTGTGTGGGTAGTGTGGGTAGAGTCCAGTGTGTGGGTAGTGGGTAGAGTCCAGTGTGTGGGTAGAGTCCAGTGTGTGGGTAGAGTCAAGTGTGTGGGTAGAGTCCAGTGTGTGTGAGTGTGTGGGTAGAGTCCAGTGTGTGTGAGTGTGTGGGTAGAGTCCAGTGTGTGGGTAGAGTCCAGTGTGTGGGTAGAGACCAGTGTGTGGGTAGAGTCCAGTGTGTGGGTAGAGTCCAGTGTGTGGGTAGGGTCCAGTGTGTGGGTAGAGTCTAGTGTGTGGGTAGAGTCCAGTGTGTGGGTAGAGACCAGTGTGTGGGTAGAGTCCAGTGTGGGGGTAGAGTCCAGTGTGTGGGTAGAGACCAGTGTGTGGGTAGAGACCAGTGTGTGGGTAGAGTCCCGTGTGTGGGTAGAGTCCCGTGTGTGGGTAGAGTCCAGTGTGTGGGTAGGGTCCAGTGTGTGGGTAGAGTCTAGTGTGTGGGTAGAGTCCAGTGTACGGGTAGAGTCCAGTGTGTGGGTAGAGTCCAGTGTGTGGGTAGAGTCCAGTGTGGGTAGAGTCCAGTGTGTGGGTAGAGTCTAGTGTGTGGGTAGAGTCCAGTGTGTGGGTAGAGTCCAGTGTGTGGGTAGAGTCCAGTGTGGGTAGAGTCCAGTGTGTGGGTAGAGTCCAGTGTGTGCGTAGAGTCCAGTGTGTGGTCATAGAGTCCAGTGTGTGGGTAGAGTCTAGTGTGTGGGTAGAGTCCAGTGTGTGGTCATAGAGTCCAGTGTGTGGTCATAGAGTCCAGTGTGGGGGTAGAGTCCAGTGTGTGAGTAGAGTCCCGTGTGTGGGCATAGAGTCCAGTGTGTGGGCATAGAGTCCAGTGTGTGGGTAGAGTCCAGTGTGTGGGTAGAGTCCAGTGTGTGGGTAGAGTCCAGTGTGTGGGTAGAGTCCAGTGTGTGGGTAGAGTCCAGTGTGGGTAGAGTCCAGTGTGTGGGTAGAGTCCAGTGTGTGCGTAGAGTCCAGTGTGTGGTCATAGAGTCCAGTGTGTGGGTAGAGTCTAGTGTGTGGGTAGAGTCCAGTGTGTGGTCATAGAGTCCAGTGTGTGGTCATAGAGTCCAGTGTGGGGGTAGAGTCCAGTGTGTGAGTAGAGTCCCGTGTGTGGGCATAGAGTCCAGTGTGTGGGCATAGAGTCCAGTGTGTGGGTAGAGTCCAGTGTGTGGGTAGAGTCCAGTGTGTGGGTAGAGTCCAGTGTGTGGGTAGAGTCCAGTGTGTGGGTAGAGTCCAGTGTGTGGGTAGAGTCCAGTGTGTGGGTAGAGTCCAGTGTGTGGGTAGAGTCCAGTGTGTGGGTAGAGTCCAGTGTGTGGGTAGAGTCCAGTGTGTGGGTAGAGTCTAGTGTGGGTAGAGTCCAGTGTGTGGGTAGAGTCTAGTGTGTGGGTAGAGTCCAGTGTATGGGTAGAGTCCAGTGTGTGGGTAGAGTCCAGTGTGTGGGTAGAGTCCAGTGTGTGGGTAGAGTCCAGTGTGGGTAGAGTCCAGTGTGTGGGTAGAGTCTAGTGTGTGGGTAGAGTCCAGTGTGTGGGTAGAGTCCAGTGTGTGGGTAGAGTCCAGTGTGTGGGTAGAGTCCAGTGTGTGGGTAGAGTCCAGTGTGTGGGTAGAGTCTAGTGTGTGGGTAGAGTCCAGTGTGTGGGTAGAGTCCAGTGTGTGGGTAGAGTCTAGTGTGTGGGTAGAGTCCAGTGTGTGGGTAGAGTCCCGTGTGTGGGTAGAGTCCCGTGTGTGGGTAGAGTCCAGTGTGTGGGTAGAGTCCAGTGTGTGGTCATAGAGTCCAGTGTGTGGGTAGAGTCTAGTGTGGGTAGAGTCCAGTGTGTGGGTAGAGTCCAGTGTGTGGGTAGAGTCTAGTGTGTGGGTAGAGTCCCGTGTGTGGGTAGAGTCCAGTGTGTGGGTAGAGTCTAGTGTGTGGGTAGAGTCCCGTGTGTGGGTAGAGTCTAGTGTGTGGGTAGAGTCCAGTGTGTGGGTTGAGTCCAGTGTGTGGGTAGAGTCCAGTGTGTGGGTAGAGTCTAGTGTGTGGGTAGAATCCAGTGTGTGGGTAGAGTCCAGTGTGTGGGTAGAGTCCAGTGTACGGGTAGAGTCCAGTGTGTGGGTAGAGTCCAGTGTGTGGGTAGAGTCCATTGTGTGGGTAGAGTCCAGTGTGTGGGAAGTGTGGGTAGAGTCCAGTGTGTGGGTAGTGTGGGTAGAGTCCAGTGTGTGGGTAGAGTCCAGTGTGTGGGTAGAGTCCAGTGTGTGGGTAGAGTCCAGTGTGTGGGTAGAGTCCAGTGTGTGGGTAGAGTCCAGGGTGTGGGTAGAGTCTAGTGTGTGGGTGAGTGTGTGTGTTGGAGTGTGTGGGTAGAGTCCAGTGTGTGGGTAGAGTCCAGTGTGTGGGTAGAGTCCAGTGTGTGGGTAGGGTCCAGTGTGTGGGTAGGGTCTAGTGTGTGGGTAGAGTCCAGTGTGTGGGTAGAGACCAGTGTGTGGGTAGAGTCCAGTGTGGGGGTAGAGTCCAGTGTGGGGGTAGAGTCCAGTGTGTGGGTAGAGACCAGTGTGTGGGTAGAGACCATTGTGTGGGTAGAGTCCCGTGTGTGGGTAGAGTCCAGTGTGTGGGTAGGGTCCAGTGTGTGGGTAGAGTCTAGTGTGTGGGTAGAGTCCAGTGTACGGGTAGAGTCCAGTGTGTGGGTAGAGTCCAGTGTGTGGGTAGAGTCCAGTGTGGGTAGAGTCCAGTGTGTGGGTAGAGTCTAGTGTGTGGGTAGAGTCCAGTGTGTGGGTAGAGTCCATTGTGTGGGTAGAGTCCAGTGTGGGTAGAGTCCAGTGTGGGTAGAGTCCAGTGTGTGGGTAGAGTCCAGTGTGGGGGAAGAGTCCAGTGTGTGAGTAGAGTCCCGTGTGTGGGTAGAGTCTAGTGTGTGGGTAGAGTCCAGTGTGTGGGCATAGAGTCCAGTGTGTGGGCATAGAGTCCAGTGTGTGGGTAGAGTCCAGTGTGTGGGTAGAGTCCAGTGTGTGGGTAGAGTCCAGTGTGTGGGTAGAGTCCAGTGTGTGGTTAGAGTCCAGTGTGGGTAGAGTCCAGTGTGTGGGTAGAGTCTAGTGTGTGGGTAGAGTCCAGTGTGTGGGTAGAGTCCAGTGTGTGGGTAGAGTCCAGTGTGTGGGTAGAGTCCAGTGTGGGTACAGTCCAGTGTGTGGGTAGAGTCCAGTGTGTGGGTAGAGTCCAGTGTGTGGGTAGAGTCCAGTGTGTGGGTAGAGTCCAGTGTGTGGGTAGAGTCTAGTGTGTGGGTAGAGTCCAGTGTGTGGGTAGAGTCCAGTGTGTGGGTAGAGTCCAGTGTGTGGGTAGAGTCTAGTGTGTGGGTAGAGTCCAGTGTGTGGGTAGAGTCCCGTGTGTGGGTAGAGTCCCGTGTGTGGGTAGAGTCCAGTGTGTGGGTAGAGTCCAGTGTGTGGTCATAGAGTCCAGTGTGTGGGTAGAGTCTAGTGTGGGTAGAGTCCAGTGTGTGGGTAGAGTCCAGTGTGTGGGTAGAGTCTAGTGTGTGGGTAGAGTCCCGTGTGTGGGTAGAGTCCAGTGTGTGGGTAGAGTCTAGTGTGTGGGTAGAGTCCCGTGTGTGGGTAGAGTCTAGTGTGTGGGTAGAGTCCAGTGTGTGGATAGAGTCCAGTGTGTGGGTAGAGTCCAGTGTGTGGGTAGAGTCCAGTGTGTGGGTAGAGTCCAGTGTGCGGGTAGAGTCCAGTGTGCGTGTAGAGTCCAGTGTGCGGGTAGAGTCCAGTGTGTGGGTAGAGTCCAGTGTGTGGGTAGAGTCCAGTGTGTGGGTAGAGTCCAGTGTGTGGGTAGAGTCCAGTGTGTGGGTAGAGTCCAGTGTGTGGGTAGAGTCCAGTGTGTGGGTAGAGTCCAGTGTGTGGGTAGAGTCTAGTGTGTGGGTAGAGTCCAGTGTGTGGGTAGAGTCCAGTGTGTGGGTAGAGTCCAGTGTGTGGGTAGAGTCCAGTGTGTGGGTAGAGTCCAGTGTGTGGGTAGAGTCCAGTGTGTGGGTAGAGTCTAGTGTGTGGGTAGAGTCCAGTGTGTGGGTAGAGTCCAGTGTGTGGGTAGAGTCCAGTGTGTGGGTAGAGTCCAGTGTGTGGGTAGAGTCCAGTGTGTGGGTAGAGTCCAGTGTGTGGGTAGAGTCCAGTGTGTGGGTAGAGTCTGTGTGTGGGTAGAGTCTGTGTGTGGGTAGAGTCTGTGTGTGGGTAGAGTCTGTGTGTGGGTAGAGTCCAGTGTGTGGGTAGAGTCCAGTGTGTGGGTAGAGTCTGTGTGTGGGTAGAGTCCAGTATGTGTGAGTGTGTGGGTAGAGTCCAGTGTGGGTAGAGTCCAGTGTGTGGGTAGAGTCCAGTGTGTGGGTAGAGTCTAGTATGTGGGTAGAGTCCAGTGTGTGGGTAGAGTCCAGTGTGTGGGTAGAGTCCAGTGTGTGGGTAGAGTCCAGTGTGTGGGTAGAGTCCAGTGTGTGGGTAGAGTCCAGTGTGGGTAGAGTCCAGTGTGTGGGTAGAGTCCAGTGTGTGGGTAGAGTCCAGTGTGTGGGTAGAGTCCAGTGTGTGGGTAGAGTCCAGTGTGGGTAGAGTCCAGTGTGTGGGTAGAGTCCAGTGTGTGGGTAGAGTCCAGTGTGTGGGTAGAGTCCAGTATGTGGGTAGAGTCCAGTGTGTGGGTAGAGTCCCGTGTGTGGGTAGAGTCCAGTGTGGGTAGAGTCCAGTGTGTGGGTAGAGTCCAGTGTGTGGGTAGAGTCCAGTGTGTGGGTAGAGTCCAGTGTGTGGGTAGAGTCCAGTGTGTGGGTAGAGTCCAGTGTGTGGGTAGAGTCCAGTGTGTGGGTAGAGTCCAGTGTGTGGGTAGAGTCCAGTGTGTGGGTAGAGGCCAGTGTGTGGGTAGAGGCCAGTGTGTGGGTAGAGTCCAGTGTGTGGGTAGAGTCCAGTGTGTGGGTAGAGTCCAGTGTGTGGGTAGAGTCCAGTATGTGGGTAGAGTCCAGTGTGTGGGTAGAGTCCCGTGTGTGGGTAGAGTCCCGTGTGTGGGTAGAGTCCCGTGTGTGGGTAGAGTCCAGTATGTGGGTAGAGTCCCGTGTGTGGGTAGAGTCCCGTGTGTGGGTAGAGTCCAGTATGTGGGTAGAGTCCAGTGTGTGGGTAGAGTCCAGTGTGTGGGTAGAGTCCAGTGTGTGGGTAGAGTCCAGTATGTGGGTAGAGTCCCGTGTGTGGGTAGAGTCCCGTGTGTGGGTAGAGTCCCGTGTGTGGGTAGAGTCCAGTGTGTGGGTAGAGTCCAGTGTGTGGGTAGAGTCCAGTGTGTGGGTAGAGTCCAGTATGTGGGTAGAGTCCCGTGTGTGGGTAGAGTCCCGTGTGTGGGTAGAGTCCAGTATGTGGGTAGAGTCCAGTGTGTGGGTAGAGTCCAGTGTGTGGGTAGAGTCCAGTATGTGGGTAGAGTCCAGTGTGTGGGTAGAGTCCAGTGTGTGGGTAGAGTCCAGTATGTGGGTAGAGTCCAGTGTGTGGGTAGAGTCCAGTGTGTGGGTAGAGTCCAGTGTGTGGGTAGAGTCCAGTGTGTGGGTAGAGTCCAGTGTGTGGGTAGAGTCCCGTGTGTGGGTAGAGTCCAGTGTGTGGGTAGAGTCCCGTGTGTGGGTAGAGTCCCGTGTGTGGGTAGAGTCCCGTGTGTGGGTAGAGTCCAGTGTGTGGGTAGAGTCCAGTGTGTGGGTAGAGTCCAGTGTGTGGGAAGTGTGGGTAGAGTCCAGTGTGTGGGTAGTGTGGGTAGAGTCCAGTGTGTGGGTAGAGTCCAGTGTGTGGGTAGAGTCCAGTGTGTGGGTAGAGTCCAGTGTGTGGGTAGAGTCCAGTGTGTGGGTAGAGTCCAGTGTGTGGGTAGAGTCCAGTGTGTGTGAGTGTGTGGGTAGAGTCCAGTGTGTGGGTAGAGTCCAGTGTGTGGGTAGAGTCCAGTGTGTGGGTAGAGTCCAGTGTGTGGGTAGGGTCCAGTGTGTGGGTAGAGTCCAGTGTGTGGGTAGAGTCCAGTGTGTGGGTAGAGTCCAGTGTGTGGGTAGAGTCCAGTGTGGGGGTAGAGTCCAGTGTGGGGGTAGAGTCCAGTGTGTGGGTAGAGACCAGTGTGTGGGTAGAGACCATTGTGTGGGTAGAGTCCCGTGTGTGGGTAGAGTCCAGTGTGTGGGTAGGGTCCAGTGTGTGGGTAGAGTCTAGTGTGTGGGTAGAGTCCAGTGTACGGGTAGAGTCCAGTGTGTGGGTAGAGTCCAGTGTGTGGGTAGAGTCCAGTGTGGGTAGAGTCCAGTGTGTGGGTAGAGTCTAGTGTGTGGGTAGAGTCCAGTGTGTGGGTAGAGTCCATTGTGTGGGTAGAGTCCAGTGTGGGTAGAGTCCAGTGTGGGTAGAGTCCAGTGTGTGGGTAGAGTCCAGTGTGGGGGAAGAGTCCAGTGTGTGAGTAGAGTCCCGTGTGTGGGTAGAGTCTAGTGTGTGGGTAGAGTCCAGTGTGTGGGCATAGAGTCCAGTGTGTGGGCATAGAGTCCAGTGTGTGGGTAGAGTCCAGTGTGTGGGTAGAGTCCAGTGTGTGGGTAGAGTCCAGTGTGTGGGTAGAGTCCAGTGTGTGGTTAGAGTCCAGTGTGGGTAGAGTCCAGTGTGTGGGTAGAGTCTAGTGTGTGGGTAGAGTCCAGTGTGTGGGTAGAGTCCAGTGTGTGGGTAGAGTCCAGTGTGTGGGTAGAGTCCAGTGTGGGTACAGTCCAGTGTGTGGGTAGAGTCCAGTGTGTGGGTAGAGTCCAGTGTGTGGGTAGAGTCCAGTGTGTGGGTAGAGTCCAGTGTGTGGGTAGAGTCTAGTGTGTGGGTAGAGTCCAGTGTGTGGGTAGAGTCCAGTGTGTGGGTAGAGTCCAGTGTGTGGGTAGAGTCTAGTGTGTGGGTAGAGTCCAGTGTGTGGGTAGAGTCCCGTGTGTGGGTAGAGTCCCGTGTGTGGGTAGAGTCCAGTGTGTGGGTAGAGTCCAGTGTGTGGTCATAGAGTCCAGTGTGTGGGTAGAGTCTAGTGTGGGTAGAGTCCAGTGTGTGGGTAGAGTCCAGTGTGTGGGTAGAGTCTAGTGTGTGGGTAGAGTCCCGTGTGTGGGTAGAGTCCAGTGTGTGGGTAGAGTCTAGTGTGTGGGTAGAGTCCCGTGTGTGGGTAGAGTCTAGTGTGTGGGTAGAGTCCAGTGTGTGGATAGAGTCCAGTGTGTGGGTAGAGTCCAGTGTGTGGGTAGAGTCCAGTGTGTGGGTAGAGTCCAGTGTGCGGGTAGAGTCCAGTGTGCGTGTAGAGTCCAGTGTGCGGGTAGAGTCCAGTGTGTGGGTAGAGTCCAGTGTGTGGGTAGAGTCCAGTGTGTGGGTAGAGTCCAGTGTGTGGGTAGAGTCCAGTGTGTGGGTAGAGTCCAGTGTGTGGGTAGAGTCCAGTGTGTGGGTAGAGTCCAGTGTGTGGGTAGAGTCTAGTGTGTGGGTAGAGTCCAGTGTGTGGGTAGAGTCCAGTGTGTGGGTAGAGTCCAGTGTGTGGGTAGAGTCCAGTGTGTGGGTAGAGTCCAGTGTGTGGGTAGAGTCCAGTGTGTGGGTAGAGTCTAGTGTGTGGGTAGAGTCCAGTGTGTGGGTAGAGTCCAGTGTGTGGGTAGAGTCCAGTGTGTGGGTAGAGTCCAGTGTGTGGGTAGAGTCCAGTGTGTGGGTAGAGTCCAGTGTGTGGGTAGAGTCCAGTGTGTGGGTAGAGTCTGTGTGTGGGTAGAGTCTGTGTGTGGGTAGAGTCTGTGTGTGGGTAGAGTCTGTGTGTGGGTAGAGTCCAGTGTGTGGGTAGAGTCCAGTGTGTGGGTAGAGTCTGTGTGTGGGTAGAGTCCAGTATGTGTGAGTGTGTGGGTAGAGTCCAGTGTGGGTAGAGTCCAGTGTGTGGGTAGAGTCCAGTGTGTGGGTAGAGTCTAGTATGTGGGTAGAGTCCAGTGTGTGGGTAGAGTCCAGTGTGTGGGTAGAGTCCAGTGTGTGGGTAGAGTCCAGTGTGTGGGTAGAGTCCAGTGTGTGGGTAGAGTCCAGTGTGGGTAGAGTCCAGTGTGTGGGTAGAGTCCAGTGTGTGGGTAGAGTCCAGTGTGTGGGTAGAGTCCAGTGTGTGGGTAGAGTCCAGTGTGGGTAGAGTCCAGTGTGTGGGTAGAGTCCAGTGTGTGGGTAGAGTCCAGTGTGTGGGTAGAGTCCAGTATGTGGGTAGAGTCCAGTGTGTGGGTAGAGTCCCGTGTGTGGGTAGAGTCCAGTGTGGGTAGAGTCCAGTGTGTGGGTAGAGTCCAGTGTGTGGGTAGAGTCCAGTGTGTGGGTAGAGTCCAGTGTGTGGGTAGAGTCCAGTGTGTGGGTAGAGTCCAGTGTGTGGGTAGAGTCCAGTGTGTGGGTAGAGTCCAGTGTGTGGGTAGAGGCCAG
>NC_092086.1:15787853-15848608 GCF_045679555.1 Salvelinus alpinus
GGATGGTATTGACAGATGAGAGTTAAAGACATGTTTGCCTGGGGTGGTACTGTTGTGATTCCTGTGAACCATGGATTGTTACTGTTTTGTATTGTACTGCTATGTACACATCTCTCTCTCCATCCCTCTTTCTGTAAACCTAATATTATCCACTATGCTGTAGCTCCATCCCTTCTCCCCTCTCCTTACCTGGTAGGATTCCACCTGTGTGGGCGTGGAGGACAGCCAGGTGTGTTGACAGACTGTGTGGATGCCACCCTCACATCACGACAGAACATAATGCCATGCTACAGGTGTACCTGCCTCAGGTGTGGCTCAGGGTACTACATGCAGACACATAGGTCACATACCTGTTCCATACAGGCTCCATGACCAGTGCAGGCATTTTACTGCTGACATAGTGGAATAAAAAGGATTTCAATGTGATTGTAGTTGCGGTTGAACCAGGACTGTTGTAGCTATGGAAGGGGTGTCTGTAGTGCTACAGGTTGAACCAGGACTGTTGTAGCTATGGAAGGGGTGTCTGTAGTGCTACAGGTTGAACCAGGACTGTTGTAGCTATGGAAGGGGTGTGTCTGTGTAGTACTACAGGTTGAACCAGGACTGTTGTAGCTATGGAAGGGGTGTCTGTAGTGCTACAGGTTGAACCAGGTCTGTTGTAGCTATGGAAGGGGTGTCTGTAGTGCTACAGGTTGAACCAGGACTGTTGTAGCTATGGAAGGGGTGTCTGTAGTGCTACAGGCTGAACCAGGACTGTTGTAGCTATGGAAGGGGTGTCTGTAGTGCTACAGGTTGAACCAGGACTGTTGTAGCTATGGAAGGGGTGTCTGTAGTGCTACAGGTTGAACCAGGTCTGTTGTAGCTATGGAAGGGGTGTCTGTAGTGCTACAGGTTGAACCAGGACTGTTGTAGCTATGGAAGGGGGTGTCTGTAGTGCTACAGGTTGAACCAGGTCTGTTGTAGCTATGGAAGGGGTGTCTGTAGTGCTACAGGCTGAACCAGGTCTGTTGTAGCTATGGAAGGGGTGTCTGTAGTACTACAGGTTGAACCAGGACTGTTGTAGCTATGGAAGGGGTGTCTGTAGTACTACAGGTTGAACCAGGACTGTTGTAGCTATGGAAGGGGTGTCTGTAGTGCTACAGGCTGAACCAGGACTGTTGTAGCTATGGAAGGGGTGTCTGTGTAGTGCTACAGGTTGAACCAGGACTGTTGTAGCTATGGAAGGGGTGTCTGTAGTGCTACAGGTTGAACCAGGACTGTTGTAGCTATGGAAGGGGTGTCTGTAGGGTTACAGGTTGAACCAGGACTGTTGTAGCTATGGAAGGGGTGTCTGTAGTGCTACAGGTTGAACCAGGACTGTTGTAGCTATGGAAGGGGTGTCTGTAGTGCTACAGGCTGAACCAGGACTGTTGTAGCTATGGAAGGGGTGTGTCTGTGTAGTGCTACAGGTTGAACCAGGACTGTTGTAGCTATGGAAGGGGTGTCTGTAGTGCTACAGGTTGAACCAGGACTGTTGTAGCTATGGAAGGGGTGTCTGTGTAGTGCTACAGGTTGAACCAGGACTGTTGTAGCTATGGAAGGGGTGTCTGTAGTGCTACAGGTTGAACCAGGACTGTTGTAGCTATGGAAGGGGGGTCTGTGTAGTGCTACAGGCTGAACCAGGACTGTTGTAGCTATGGAAGGGGTGTCTGTAGTGCTACAGGTTGAACCAGGACTGTTGTAGCTATGGAAGGGGTGTCTGTAGTGCTACAGGTTGAACCAGGACTGTTGTAGCTATGGAAGGGGTGTCTGTAGTGCTACAGGTTGAACCAGGTCTGTTGTAGCTATGGAAGGGGTGTCTGTAGTGCTACAGGTTGAACCAGGACTGTTGTAGCTATGGAAGGGGTGTCTGTAGTGCTACAGGCTGAACCAGGACTGTTGTAGCTATGGAAGGGGTGTCTGTAGTGCTACAGGCTGAACCAGGACTGTTGTAGCTATGGAAGGGGTGTGTCTGTGTAGTGCTACAGGTTGAACCAGGACTGTTGTAGCTATGGAAGGGGTGTCTGTAGTGCTACAGGCTGAACCAGGACTGTTGTAGCTATGGAAGGGGTGTGTCTGTGTAGTGCTACAGGTTGAACCGGGACTGTTGTAGCTATGGAAGGGGTGTCTGTAGTGCTACAGGCTGAACCAGGTCTGTTGTAGCTATGGAAGGGGTGTCTGTGTAGTGCTACAGGTTGAACCAGGACTGTTGTAGCTATGGAAGGGGTGTCTGTAGTGTTACAGGTTGAACCAGGACTGTTGTAGCTATGGAAGGGGTGTCTGTGTCATGCTAGAGGTTGAACCAGGACTGTTGTAGCTATGGAAGGGGTGTCTGTAGTGCTACAGGTTGAACCAGGACTGTTGTAGCTATGGAAGGGGTGTCTGTAGTGCTACAGGTTGAACCAGGACTGTTGTAGCTATGGAAGGGGTGTCTGTGTAGTGCTACAGGTTGAACCAGGACTGTTGTAGCTATGGAAGGGGTGTGTCTGTAGTGCTACAGGTTGAACCAGGACTGTTGTAGCTATGGAAGGGGTGTCTGTAGTGCTACAGGTTGAACCAGGACTGTTGTAGCTATGGAAGGGGTGTCTGTAGTGCTACAGGTTGAACCAGGACTGTTGTAGCTATGGAAGGGGTGTCTGTAGTGCTACAGGTTGAACCAGGACTGTTGTAGTTATGGAAGGGGTGTCTGTGTAGTGCTACAGGTTGAACCAGGACTGTTGTAGCTATGGAAGGGGTGTGTCTGTAGTGCTACAGGTTGAACCGGGACTGTTGTAGCTATGGAAGGGGTGTGTCTGTAGTGCTACAGGTTGAACCGGGACTGTTGTAGCTATGGAAGGGGTGTCTGTAGTGCTACAGGTTGAACCAGGACTGTTGTAGCTATGGAAGGGGTGTCTGTAGTGCTACAGGTTGAACCAGGACTGTTGTAGCTATGGAAGGGGTGTCTGTAGTGCTACAGGTTGAACCAGGACTGTTGTAGCTATGGAAGGGGTGTCTGTGTAGTGTTACAGGTTCAACCAGGACTGTTGTAGCTATGGAAGGGGTGTCTGTAGTGCTACAGGCTGAACCAGGACTGTTGTAGCTATGGAAGGGGTGTGTCTGTAGTGTTACAGGTTGAACCGGGACTGTTGTAGCTATGGAAGGGGTGTCTGTAGTGCTACAGGTTGAACCAGGACTGTTGTAGTTATGGAAGGGGTGTCTGTGTAGTGCTACAGGTTGAACCAGGACTGTTGTAGCTATGGAAGGGGTGTGTCTGTAGTGCTACAGGTTGATCCGGGACTGTTGTAGCTATGGAAGGGGTGTCTGTGTAGTGCTACAGGTTGAACCAGGACTGTTGTAGCTATGGAAGGGGTGTCTGTGTAGTGCTACAGGTTGAACCAGGACTGTTGTAGCTATGGAAGGGGTGTCTGTAGTGCTACAGGTTGAACCAGGACTGTTGTAGCTATGGAAGGGGTGTCTGTAGTGCTACAGGTTGAACCAGGACTGTTGTAGCTATGGAAGGGGTGTCTGTGTAGTGCATCTCAACGGCAGGAGTTTCTCCAATAAGACTAAACACACAGATACATTTTTCTCCCACAGCAGAGGTGTGCCACACACACACACACACACACACACACACACACACACACACACACACACACACACACACACACACACACACACACACACACACACACACACACACACACACAGAAAAATGTGACAAGCCCTATTTGCATCTATGCAATGCTTCCTTGGCAACCCTGTGACTCCACCTATACCCTCAAAATGGTGACCTGTCCAATGCAAGGAGTGTTATTACCTTTAAGATACTCTCTGTGTCCCGTGTGGCTCAGTTGGTAGAGCATGGCGCTTGCAACGCCAGGGTTGTGGGTTCATTCCCCACGGGGGGAATGATGAATATGTATGAACTTTCCAATTTGTAAGTCGCTCTGGATAAGAGCGTCTGTTAAATGAGTCAGAGTTATTTCACTACATTATTATCTTTTAGAAGGGTGATGATGATGGTCATCAATGCAATTATCAGGTATGAAGGTAAGACCCAGATGCAGACAACGTCGAATTAACAATGGTTTAATAATCCAACAGGGGCAGGCATTACACAGGTCAAGGCAGGCAGGGGTCAGTAAACCAGAGGTGGGGCAACTGTACCGGACGGCAGGCAGGCTCAGGGTCGGCAGAGGTCAGTAATCCAGAGGTGGGGCAAAGGTACAGGTCAGCAGGCAGGCTCAGGCAGAGTGGTCAGGCAGGCGGGCTCAAAGTCAGGACAGGCAAGGGTCAAAACCAGGAGGGCGAGAAAAAGAGAGACTGGGAAATGCAGGTGCTGAATACAAAAACACTGGTTGACTTGACAAACAAAGATGAACTGGCAACAGACAAACAGAACAGGTATAAATAAACAGGGGATAATGGAGAAGATGGGCGACACCTGGAGGGGGGCGGAGACAATCACAAAGACAGGTGAAACAGATCAGGGTATGACCCCCTCTAGAGGCTCTACCTGGCATCCTACCTGGGCGCATACCTGGTTGACCGGGGTTCCGGCGGTGGAAGTCGGTGATGAGGGCTGCGTCCAGGATGTCTCTAGCGGGGACCCAGCACCTCTCCTCCGGGCCATAACCCTCCCAGTCATGTCTCTAGCGGGGACCCAGCACCTCTCCTCCGGGCCATAACCCTCCCAGTCAACCAGGTACTGGGAACCCCATCCCCGTGGTCCAACACTCAGGAGGCGTCTCACCCGGTATGCCGGATGGCCATCGATGACACGGGGAGGAGGGGTGGGCCTGAAAACAGAAGACAAAGAGCTGTGAGACATGGGTTTAATCCTAGAACACAGGGTGAATACGGAGGATACGGGGTAACAAAAGACGAACAGCAGTGGGGCTAATGAATATAGAGATGGGGAGCGGGCCAATGAAACGGGGGGAAAGTTTACAGGACTCCACCCAGAGGGGCAGGTCCCGGGTGGAGAGCCAGACCCTCTGCCTTAATCTGCTCCTGGGACTCCATACTACTATGCCTGACCCTGTAAAACAACACATTTCACTGCACATGTCTGGTGTATCTGACAATAAACCTAAATCATTTTGTTGTTTATATAGATTTATCAGAAGAGACAGGACCAGTGAAGGACGATGACACGTGCATGATGTTGCCCAAGAGGCCAATTCAATCTACAGTCATACTGGGTCTCAACTCACTGCCTCAAGGCCCAAGAGGACTTGAGTGTGAGGATTGCTGGTTCACTGTTACGCCCTTAATAGATAGCAAATCAACTTTACCATTCATACACGAGAGCTTCAGGGTAATGAACTGTACCATTCACACTCAGAGAGCTTCAGGGTAATGAACCTTACCATTCATACTCAGAGAGCTTCAAGGTAATGAACTGTATCCTTCATACTCAGAGAGCTTCAGGGTAATGTTACCATTCATACTCAGAGAGCTTCAGGGTAATGAACTGTACCATTCATACTCAGAGAGCTTCAGGGTAATGTTACCATTCATACTCAGAGAGCTTCAGGGTAATGAACTGTACCATTCATACTCAGAGAGCTTCAGGGTAATGAACCTTACCATTCATACCCAGAGAGCTTCAGGGTAATGAACTGTACCATTCATACTCAGAGAGCTTCAGGGTAATGAACTGTACCATTCATACTCAGAGAGCTTCAGGGTAATGTTACCATTCATACCCAGAGAGCTTCAGGGTAATGTTACCATTCATACTCAGAGAGCTTCAGGGTAATGTTACCATTCATACTCAGAGAGCTCCAGGGTAATGAACTGTATCCTTCATACTCAGAGAGCTTCAGGGTAATGAACTGTATCATTCATACTCAGAGAGCTTTAGGGTAATGAACTGTATCCTTCATACTCAGAGAGCTTCATATTTACATTTACATTTAAGTCATTTAGCAGACGCTCTTAGCTTCAGGGTAATGAACCTTACCATTCATACTCAGAGAGCTTCAGGGTAATGTTACCATTCATACTCAGAGAGCTTCAGGGTAATGAACTGTACCATTCATACTCAGAGAGCTTCAGGGTAATGAACCTTACCATTCATACTCAGAGAGCTTCAGGGTAATGTTACCATTCATACTCAGAGAGCTTCAGGGTAATGAACTGTACCATTCATACTCAGAGAGCTTCAGGGTAATGTTACCATTCATACTCAGAGAGCTTCAGGGTAATGTTACCATTCATACTCAGGGAGCTTCAGGGTAATGAACTGTACCATTCATACTCAGACAGCTTCAGGGTAATGAACTGCATCATTCATACTCAGAGAGCTTCAGGGTAATGTTACCATTCATACTCAGAGAGCTTCAGGGTAATGAACCTTACCATTCATACCCAGAGAGCTTCAGGGTAATGAACTGTACCATTCATACCCAGAGAGCTTCAGGGTAATGAACCTTACCATTCATACTCAGAGAGCTTCAGGGTAATGAACCTTACCATTCATACCCAGAGAGCTTCAGGGTAATGAACTGTATCATTCATACCCAGAGAGGTTCAGGGTAATGAACTGTATCCTTCATACTCAGAGAGCTTCAGGGTAATGTTACCATTCATACTCAGAGTGCTTCAGGGTAATGTTACCATTCATACCCAGAGAGCTTCAGGGGAAAGTCTGGCTCCTCAAACTGGAGTTTCTAAACTACTGTGAATGTGACACCATCCAGATGTCCAGTCATGTCTGAATAGATCGTTCCAGAGTGATTTCACCAGCAGCATTGGGTGAGTGGAGAAATAGACAAACTGACCTCGCATTGTGTTGGCCAGCCTAGAGATCCAGAACGAAGGCATCAGGCCCAGATCCAGCCAATCCAAAACCCCTGTGTGTGTGTGTGGTGTGTGACTGTGTTCGTGCACCAGCGTGTGTATGTGTGACCCAGTAGGCCCGGCTCCACGTCCAGCGAACACCCAAAGCCTCCCAAGCCCCCTGGGATAGTTAAAGTGCTGTCCACACAATCCTGTCCTGTCCCTCCGTCCGGGCCCACTAAACCCACCAGCCTGACCGGTGGGCTGACCGGCCACACGGCCAAATCCACATCAGACACAGACACAGACACACACACACACACACACACACACACACACACACACACACACACACACACACACACACACACACACACACACACACACACACACACACACACACACACACACACACACACACACACACACACACACAAACTGCAGGCCACGTGGCCAAATCTCCATCAGCCAGCCAGACAAAGGAACCCCTATCAGCCAGCATCAGACACACAGCCCTGCTAAAGCCCACAGAGGTTATCAGCCTCGTGGGTTTAGCTTCTGTTGTTTACTTTAGGTCCATTCTGTTTACGTGTCTCTGTATGTCATGTTAGGTTGTAGTGATGGTTATATGGTGTCTGTCAGGTTGTAGTGATGGTTATGTGGTGTCTGTCAGGTTGTAGTGATGGTTATGTGGTGCTCTTCTGTCAGGTTGTAAAGACATTGTGACATCTGTAGCCTTGGAGACATTGTGACACCTGTAGCCTTGGAGACATTGTGACACCTGTAGCCTTGGAGACATTGTGACACCTGTAGCCTTGGAGACATTGTGACACATGTAGCCTTGGAGACATTGTGACACCTGTAGCCTTGGAGACATTGTGACACCTGTAGCCTTGGAGACATTGTGACACCTGTAGCCTTGGAGACATTGTGACACCTGTAGCCTTGGAGACATTGTGACACCTGAAGCCTTGGAGACATTGTGACACCTGTAGCCTTGGAGACATTTTGACACCTGTAGCCTTGGAGACATTGTGACAGCTGCAGGTGTACCTGTCACAGCCACGCCTTACACAGGTATGAGACGGGAGGGGAGGGTGTGTTTGTGTGTGTGTGTGTGTATATACCTGCAAACCTGCTTGACTGGATTTGCGCCCTGGCATATGCCGACCTACCCCCTCCTTCCCCTCCTCCCTCCTCCCTCATCCCTCATCCCTCCGTTTCTGCATTCTGATACAGGGCAGGGCAGGTGTACTCTGCTCTCTCTCTCTGCCACCACACCCCTATACACCTTACTCCACTACACTACAAAGCAGAGAGAAGAGCAAGGTCCCCTTGAATCCTGTGAGTCACCACACACACACACACACACGCACGCACGCACACACACACACACACACACACACACACACACACACACACACACACACACACACACACACACACACACACACACACACACACACACACACACACACACACACACACACACACACACACACACACACACAGCTCTGAGTCAACAAATAACTGGCTTTAATTCACTGACCGTCATCTGATTCACAATGACTGCCATTGTCAAGAGGGTGTTTGCTAAAGACAGAGAGAGTCCTGGTTGGATGGTCTTAACAAGACCAGAGCCCTGGTTGAATGGTTTTAACAAGACCAGAGCCCTGGTTGAATGGTTTTAACAAGACCAGAGCCCTGGTCGAATGGTTTTAACAAGACCAGAGCCCTGATTGAATTATTTTAACAACAAGACCAGTGATCTGCCCCTACAGATAAGACAGATGGATAGACCAGTGATCTGCCCCTACAGATAAGACAGATGGATAGACCAGTGATCTGCCCCTACAGATAAGACAGACGGATAGACCAGTGATCTGCCCCTACAGATAAGACAGACGGACAGACCAGTGATCTGCCCCTACAGATAAGACAGACGGACAGACCAGTGATCTGCCCCTACAGATAAGACAGACGGATAGACCAGTGATCTGCCCCTACAGATAAGACAGACGGACATGCTTCCCAAACAGAAGCATGCGTCCCCCCTCTCTTTCTCTCCCTCTCTTTCCTTTTCTCTCCCTATATTCAAATGCCTCTCTCTCTTTCTCTCTCTCTCTCCACCTCTCTTGCTCTCTCGGAATTAGCCTGCTCTCCCAAACAGATACATGTGCATCCATCCCTCCCTCCCTCTGTTTCTCTCTCTTTCATTCTCTCTCTCTCTCTCTCTCTCTCTTTCATTCTCTCTCTCCTACTAATCACTGTCTAATCTACCTACTAATCATTAGCCCTTTCTGCTTCCGGTGTCCCTGTGTGTGTGTCATCATGTTTATCAGTCTGCTTGTGAATGTGAAAGGTGATCAGCAGTGATAGAGGTGGATAGGACTACCTGCCTTTGAAACCTTGGTGTGTGGGTGTGCCCCCTTACAGGACGAGTCCACCGCTTAACGAGGTGTGTTCACCTGTCCCTGTAGGAGTGCCAGGTAGGTGAGAGATGAGATGGGGGGTGCGTCTCAAATGGCACCCTATTCCCTTTATAGTGCACTACTTTTGACCAGGGCCCATTGAGCTTTGGTCAGAAGTAGTGCATTATATAGGGAATAGGGTGCCATTTGGGACGCATTCATTTCAATGGAATGGATAGAATGTATGTATACAATTACTGACAGCTGATTGACAGTCCGTTGGTTGTAGAATACAAGATCTCATTCTGACTAGAACGTCATAAGTGATTTGGTAACCGTGTAGGAGATAAAGATGAATGTTTTCTGTTTCTATATATTCTATGTTTTCTGTTTCTATATATTCTATGTTTTCTGTTTCTATATATTCTATGTTTTCTGTTTCTATATATTCTATGTTTTCTGTTTCTATGTGCTGATTATCTGCTATTTCCTCCACATTGGGGTTCTACAGTAAGTGATAACTCAGCAGAGGTGATAGTGGGGTTCAAAGGTTGTCTGTTGTCAGCCTTCTATGATTGATCTATTGTAGGGGAAGGTATTCTAAGAGGCGTGGGTGTGTGAGTGTGTTCAATAGACTGACAAGTGAGTGACAGTGACGACAGTGAAACACTATTCGCCACAAGGGGGCGTGTGACCTGAACAGACATACTGTAGCATGCAAAGGATATTCCTCAGTACAGTAGTCCAGCCTCACAATTCCATTTCTACACTCAAGATCAACTAATCACCCGGTAAAAATCAAACACGTCTTTCTTCTACATCAACTCAGCGTTCTTTTTCCAACATCAGACATTCTCCATTTGCATTACACTTTGTATTAATTTTGTTGCACACTAAATGCATTCATACCTGGATCTAATGGCTGCAGGCATATAGTTGACTGTGTCTATTTTACCAGTGCAACACTCCCCTACTGCAGTGTAAACCCTCTGTATAGGAGACAGTATCAGTGTTGACCACTAGAGAGCACAACATACTGCACAGAACCATGTAGACATTAGACCCCATCCTATTGGCTGATGGGGCTTTCCTGTCAGTCTGGGAGGCTAGGGCTGTGTCCCAATAACCTTCCTCCTGATGTAGCCTATACACTTGTCCTCTTTCCTTCATGGATTTGAAAGGAAATGACCGGAAACATTTGTAGGTAGTGAACGGAGGACACAATGGTTGAATAAACGTTGTTTCTACGTCAGTTCGATGAAATTACGTTGAACCAACGTGGAATAGATGTCTGTGCTCAGTAGGAAGAGAGAAAATTGGGTCACAACAGATGAGGTAACCTCACAGCGTTTTACATCATTGTCACGTTCTGACCCTAGTTCTTGTGTTATTTCTTTGTTTTAGTGTGGTCAGGGCGTGAGTTGGGTGGGTTATCTATGTTTTGTGTTTCTATGTTGGTTTTCTCGTTTGGCCTGATATGGTTCTCAATCAGAGGCAGGTGTTAGTCATTGTCTCTGATTGGGAACCATATTTAGGTAGCCTGTTTTCTGTTGTGTTTTGTGGGTGGTTGTCTTCCATGTCTGTATGTTCCACACAAAACTGTTTCGGTTTTCAGTAGTTCACTTTATTGGTTTGTATCTCAGTGTTCAGTTTGTTCTATTAAAGATTCATCATGAACACTAACTACGCTGCGCATTGGTTCTCCGATCCTTGTTACTCTTCATCCTCAGAGGAGGAAGAGGAAAGCCGTTACAATCATAGTAAAACTCTCTCATAAATTCACAGAAAATGTTGACTGCTTTGATAGTGTATGTTTTCAATTCAAAGACTCTAGCAGGGTTTCCCAAACCTGGTGCTGGGGCCCCCAAGGGGTGCAGATTTAGATTTATTCGAATATTTATAATCAGCTGTGTAGTGCTAGGGGCAAACACCAAAACGGAAACATAATGAGTTTGGAAATTGTTGGTTCTATTTCACCCACCAGGTGCTTCCAAGGCAGAGAAAGACCAAGGATGGTGTCTACAGGAGAACAGGAGATCTACAGTATATGGTATGATGACTGAAAACAACTCTCTATGCCACATAGGGTTGCAAAGGGTCTGAAACTTCCGGAAGAATTCCGTAAATTTTGCATGGGAAGTTAAGCCCAGGAATATTGGGAATTTTGCTTAAATTCATCAAAAAGTTAGTTTATAACAGGGAACCTTTTTTGTGGGATACACATAAGGCAATTCTAGGTCTTGTGGCATATTTTGGTTAAATTATCCCCAATTCAATGGAATTGCAACCCTCTGCATGCACAGTGCATTCTTCCATCACATGCACAGTGCATTCTTCCATCACATGTACAACTGATTCTCAAGATCTTGCACACTAATGAGATGCCATTGAGCCCACACTACTACACTGTCCGAGCCAAGGACGACATGCTTTCTGGTAAGTTTTGATTACAATACTGGGTGGGGTGAATATATTTTTTATGACATACATCATTTTTTTGTTCACTAGTATATAGTAACATACAGCAAAGTCTGTTGAAATCATTTCTAACTTGTTAACAATTTCTGCTAGTTTGTTTTTGCTACCATGTGGGTTTTAGCTTGCTTGAGCCTGCTAACTGAGGAGTGTTAATTCACCTGTTTCCATACATGTTTTATTTTAAAACATTTATCTTACAAAGGAGTTGTTTAATCTAACTGTGTAACTATTTATCTGTACATGGAATTGTATATGTTTGTTTTTTTACAATTTTTTTTCCTAATCTTTACAGGAAAATGCCACGGGCACTATCTGATGTGTGGAGACATTTCACTGCAGCTAATGTATAAGGAAAAGCTGTGTACATTTGCAAATACTGTGCCAAATCATATGTGAAGAATGCAACAAAGATGCAGAATGATCTGGCCAAGTGCATAAAGTTCCCTCAGCGCTCACAACAAGCAACCTCTGACAAAAGTCCCTCTACTTCTATTCGAGGTGAAAATGATGAATCAGACACCTTATTGATAGCAACAGA
Organism: Salvelinus alpinus; assembly: GCF_045679555.1. NCBI lineage: Eukaryota > Metazoa > Chordata > Actinopteri > Salmoniformes > Salmonidae > Salvelinus > Salvelinus alpinus. The sequence goes on from NC_092086.1 coordinate 15,800,067, forward strand.
TCATGGTCCTCCTGGAATCAATTTTTTTTTTTGACTCAATGGAGGATGTAGTCAGAGAAATGCTGATGAATGTCTTGCTCGAGCTGTGTATGGAACTGGTTCACCTCTGATGCTCACAGACAATGTGTATTGGAAGAGATTTCTGAATGTTCTTCGCCCAGCATACACCCCTCCAACCAGACATGCTTTATCTACTCATTTGCTGGATGCAGAGTTCAACAGAGTTCAAGTGAAAGTCAAGCAAATCATAGAGAAAGCAGACTGTATTGCAATCATCTCTGATGGGTGGTCGAATGTTCGTGGGCAAGGAATAATTAACTACATCTCCACCCCTCAACCAGTATTCTACAAGAGCACAGACACAAGGGACAACAGTCACACCGGTCACTACATTGCAGATGAGCTGAAGAAGGTCATCAATGACCTTGGACCACAGAAGGTATTTGCACTGGTGACAGTGCTGCTTGGTGTAAAGGCTGCTTGGTCTAAAGTGGAGGAGTCCTAACCTCCCACCACACCCATTGGATGTGCTGCTCATGCATTAAATCTGCTCCTCAATGACATCATGGCAATGAAAACAATGGATACACTCTACAAGAGAGCCAAGGAAATGGTTAGGTATGTGAAGGGTCATCAAGTTATAGCAGCAATCTACCTCACCAAGCAAAGTGAGAAGCATAAGAGCACCACATTGAAGCTGCCCAGCAACCCGTTGGGGTGGTGTTGTCATCATGTTTGACAGTCTCCTGGAGGGGAAGGAGTCTCTCCAAGAAATGGCCATATCACAGTCTGCCGATATAGACAGCCCCATCAAGAGGATCCTCCTGGATGATGTATTTTGGGAGAGAGTGGTAAGCAGCCTGAAACTCCTGAAACCTATAGCAGTAGCCATTGCACGGATTGAGGGAGACAATGCCATCCTGTCTGATGTTCAGACTCTGCTTGCAGATGTAAGAGAAGAAAGACGTACTGCCTTGCCCATTTCACTGTTGCTACAAGCAGAGGAAACTTCAGTTCTGAAATACATCAAAAAGCGTGAAGACTTCTTCCCATACACGCCGCAGCGTAAATGTTGGACATCAAGTATGCTGGCAAGAGCATCCTGTCTGGTGCAGAGATCAACAAGACCTATGGTGTCATCACTACCGTGTCTCGCCACCTTGGCCTGGATGAGGGCAATGTTCTTGGTAGTCTGGCGAAGTACACTTCCAAGCAAGAGCTTTGGGATGGAGATGCAATATGGCAGTCGTGCCAACATATCTCATCAGTCACCTGGTGGAAGGGACTTTGTGGATCTGAGGCTCTTTCCCATGTTGCCTCCATCATCCTCCAAATCCCACCAACATCAGCCGCCTCAGAGAGCAACTGGTCCTTGTTTGGGAACACACACACACACACCAAAGCACGCAACAGGCTGACCAATACAAGGGTTGAACAATTGGTGTCCATCCGGGCAAATTTGAGGCTTTTTGAGCCTGACAACGAGCCATCCTCAACAAGGTTGGAAAGTGACAGTGAAGATGAGGCCTCAGAGTCTGATGTCCAATAGGTGAACATTGAGGAGGTCCAGGGAGAAGACATGGAAACCTGAGAGGAAGACAACCAAAGCTTTAGTTTCTAGACTATCATTTTACAGATGTATGTTGAAAATGTTTTTGGGAGATGCGATGGATCATTGGGGATCATTCAATATTCCCTTTCTTTTGTTGTTCAGTGAAATCATCCCATGTGAAGAGTCAACTCATTTAATTAAAGTTCAATTCGTAACTAAATTGTTTTTTAACATTTCTATTGGAAGGATTTAATAATTTGCAATTATGTCTGCTTATGATAAGGTAAAAGGTTTATGTTTCTGTCTCCTTATGATATGGTAAATATATCCAATGCAAAAAACCTATACATTTAAATGGTATTAATATTAATTTGCATATTTCTCCATTAATTCCCATATATTCCCATTAATTCCCTTGGAAAGTTTCCACTTCTGAATATTCCTGAAAATGTGCAACCCTAATGCCACTCAACATTTCCTTTTCCCTTCAGGATGGGGTCAATTCCTAGAACATTATTCTAGAACATTATTCTCAGTGTTCTGTTCCCAGTATGGTCTGTCTCTGTGTAATCCGTCTCTGTAGGGTCTGTCTCTGTAGGGTCCGTCTCTGTAGGATCCGTCTCTGTAGGGTCCGTCTCTGTAGGGTCCGTCTCTGTAGGGTCCGTCTCTGTAGGGTCCGTCTCTGTAGGGTCTGTCTCTGTAGGATCCGTCTCTGTAGGGTCCGTCTGTGTAGGATCCGTCTCTGTAGGGTCCGTCTCTGTAGGATCCGTCTCTGTAGGGTCCGTCTCTGTAGGGTCCGTCTCTGTAGGGTCTGTCTCTGTAGGATCCGTCTCTGTAGGGTCTGTCTCTGTAGGATCCGTCTCTGTAGGATCCGTCTCTGTAGGATCCGTCTCTGTAGGGTCCGTCTCTGTAGGGTCTGTCTCTGTAGGGTCTGTCTCTGTAGGGTCCGTCTCTGTAGGGTCCGTCTCTGTAGGGTCTGTCTCTGTAGGATCCGTCTCTGTAGGATCCGTCTCTGTAGGATCTGTCTCTGTAGGATCCGTCTCTGTAGGATCCGTCTCTGTAGGGTCTGTCTCTGTAGGATCCGTCTCTGTAGGGTCTGTCTCTGTAGGATCCGTCTCTGTAGGATCCGTCTCTGTAGGGTCTGTCTCTGTAGGATCCGTCTCTGTAGGATCCGTCTCTGTAGGGTCTGTCTCTGTGTGATCCGTCTCTGTAGGGTCTGTCTCTGTAGGATCCGTCTCTGTAGGGTCTGTCTCTGTAGGATCCGTCTCTGTAGGGTCTGTCTCTGTAGGATCTGTCTCTGTAGGGTCTGTCTCTGTAGGATCCGTCTCTGTAGGATCCGTCTCTGTAGGATCCGTCTCTGTAGGGTCTGTCTCTGTAGGATCCGTCTCTGTAGGGTCTGTCTCTGTAAGATCTGTCTCTGTAGGATTCGTCTCTGTAGGGTCTGTCTCTGTAGGATCCGTCTGTGTAGGATCCGTCTCTGTAGGGTCTGTCTCTGTAGGATCCGTCTCTGTAGGGTCCGTCTCTGTAGGATCTGTCTCTGTAGGGTCTGTCTCTGTAGGATCCGTCTCTGTAGGATCCGTCTCTGTAGGATCCGTCTCTGTAGGGTCTGTCTCTGTAGGATCCGTCTCTGTAGGGTCTGTCTCTGTAAGATCTGTCTCTGTAGGATTCGTCTCTGTAGGGTCTGTCTCTGTAGGATCCGTCTGTGTAGGATCCGTCTCTGTAGGGTCCGTCTCTGTAGGATCCGTCTCTGTAGGGTCCGTCTCTGTAGGGTCCGTCTCTGTAGGGTCTGTCTCTGTAGGATCCGTCTCTGTAGGGTCTGTCTCTGTAGGATCCGTCTCTGTAGGATCCGTCTCTGTAGGATCCGTCTCTGTAGGGTCCGTCTCTGTAGGGTCTGTCTCTGTAGGGTCTGTCTCTGTAGGGTCCGTCTCTGTAGGGTCCGTCTCTGTAGGGTCTGTCTCTGTAGGATCCGTCTCTGTAGGATCCGTCTCTGTAGGATCCGTCTCTGTAGGATCCGTCTCTGTAGGATCCGTCTCTGTAGGGTCTGTCTCTGTAGGATCCGTCTCTGTAGGATCCGTCTCTGTAGGATCCGTCTCTGTAGGATCCGTCTCTGTAGGATCCGTCTCTGTAGGGTCTGTCTCTGTGTGATCCGTCTCTGTAGGGTCTGTCTCTGTAGGATCCGTCTCTGTAGGGTCTGTCTCTGTAGGATCCGTCTCTGTAGGGTCTGTCTCTGTAGGATCCGTCTCTGTAGGGTCTGTCTCTGTAGGATCCGTCTCTGTAGGATCCGTCTCTGTAGGATCCGTCTCTGTAGGGTCTGTCTCTGTAGGATCCGTCTCTGTAGGGTCTGTCTCTGTAAGATCTGTCTCTGTAGGATTCGTCTCTGTAGGGTCTGTCTCTGTAGGATCCGTCTCTGTAGGATCCGTCTCTGTAGGATCCGTCTCTGTAGGATCCGTCTCTGTAGGGTCTGTCTCTGTGTGATCCGTCTCTGTAGGGTCTGTCTCTGTAGGGTCTGTCTCTGTAGGGTCTGTCTCTGTAGGATTCGTCTCTGTAGGGTCTGTCTCTGTAGGGTCTGTCTCTGTAGGGTCCGTCTCTGTAGGATCCGTCTCTGTAGGATCTGTCTCTGTAGGATCCGTCTCTGTAGGGTCTGTCTCTGTAGGATCCGTCTCTGTAGGGTCTGTCTCTGTAGGATCCGTCTCTGTAGGGTCTGTCTCTGTAGGGTCCGTCTCTGTAGGATCTGCCTCTGTAGGATCCGTCTCTGTAGGGTCTGTCTCTGTAGGATCCGTCTCTGTAGGGTCTGTCTCTGTAGGATCCGTCTCTGTAGGGTCTGTCTCTGTAGGGTCCGTCTCTGTAGGATCTGTCTCTGTAGGATTCGTCTCTGTAGGGTCTGTCTCTGTAGGATCCGTCTCTGTAGGATCTGTCTCTGTAGGGTCCGTCTCTGTAGGGTCTGTCTCTGTAGGATCCGTCTCTGTAGGATCCGTCTCTGTAGGATCTGTCTCTGTAGGATCCGTCTCTGTAGGATCCGTCTCTGTAGGGTCTGTCTCTGTAGGATCCGTCTCTGTAGGGTCTGTCTCTGTAGGATCCGTCTCTGTAGGATCCGTCTCTGTAGGATCCGTCTCTGTAGGGTCTGTCTCTGTGTGATCCGTCTCTGTAGGGTCTGTCTCTGTAGGATCCGTCTCTGTAGGGTCTGTCTCTGTAGGATCCGTCTCTGTAGGGTCTGTCTCTGTAGGATCCGTCTCTGTAGGGTCTGTCTCTGTAGGATCCGTCTCTGTAGGATCCGTCTCTGTAGGATCCGTCTCTGTAGGGTCTGTCTCTGTAGGATCCGTCTCTGTAGGGTCTGTCTCTGTAAGATCTGTCTCTGTAGGATTCGTCTCTGTAGGGTCTGTCTCTGTAGGATCCGTCTCTGTAGGATCCGTCTCTGTAGGATCCGTCTCTGTAGGATCCGTCTCTGTAGGGTCTGTCTCTGTGTGATCCGTCTCTGTAGGGTCTGTCTCTGTAGGGTCTGTCTCTGTAGGGTCTGTCTCTGTAGTATTCGTGTCTGTAGGGTCTGTCTCTGTAGGGTCTGTCTCTGTAGGGTCCGTCTCTGTAGGATCCGTCTCTGTAGGATCTGTCTCTGTAGGATCCGTCTCTGTAGGGTCTGTCTCTGTAGGATCCGTCTCTGTAGGGTCTGTCTCTGTAGGATCCGTCTCTGTAGGGTCTGTCTCTGTAGGGTCCGTCTCTGTAGGATCTGTCTCTGTAGGATCCGTCTCTGTAGGGTCTGTCTCTGTAGGATCCGTCTCTGTAGGGTCTGTCTCTGTAGGATCCGTCTCTGTAGGGTCTGTCTCTGTAGGGTCCGTCTCTGTAGGATCTGTCTCTGTAGGATTCGTCTCTGTAGGGTCTGTCTCTGTAGGATCCGTCTCTGTAGGATCTGTCTCTGTAGGATCCGTCTCTGTAGGGTCTGTCTCTGTAGGATCCGTCTCTGTAGGATCCGTCTCTGTAGGGTCTGTCTCTGTAGGATCCGTCTCTGTAGGGTCTGTCTCTGTAGGATCCGTCTCTGTAGGGTCTGTCTCTGTAGGATCCGTCTCTGTAGGGTCTGTCTCTGTAGGGTCTGTCTCTGTAGGATCCGTCTCTGTAGGGTCTGTCTCTGTAGGATCCGTCTCTGTAGGGTCTGTCTCTGTAGGATCCGTCTCTGTAGGGTCTGTCTCTGTAGGATTCGTCTCTGTAGGGTCTGTCTCTGTAGGATCCGTCTCTGTAGGGTCTGTCTCTGTAGGGTCCGTCTCTGTAGGATCCGTCTCTGTAGGATCCGTCTCTGTAGGATCCGTCTCTGTAGGATCCGTCTCTGTAGGATCCGTCTCTGTAGGGTCTGTCTCTGTAGGATCCGTCTCTGTAGGGTATAAATCTGTAGGGTCCGTCTCTGTAGGGTCCGTCTCTGTAGGGTATAAATCTGTAGGATCCGTCTCTGTAGGGTATAAATCTGTAGGATCCGTCTCTGTAGGGTCCGTCTCTGTAGGATCCGTCTCTGTAGGATCCGTCTCTGTAGGGTATAAATCTGTAGGATCCGTCTCTGTAGGGTCTGTCTCTGTAGGGTCTGTCTCTGTAGGATCCGTCTGTGTAGGGTATAAATCTGTAGGATCCGTCTCTGTAGGGTATAAATCTGTAGGATCCGTCTCTGTAGGGTATAAATCTGTAGGATCCGTCTCTGTAGGGTATAAATCTGTAGGATCCGTCTCTGTAGGGTCCGTCTCTGTAGGGTCCGTCTCTGTAGGATCCGTCTCTGTAGGGTCTGTCTCTGTAGGATCCGTCTCTGTAGGGTCCGTCTCTGTAGGATCCGTCTCTGTAGGATCCGTCTCTGTAGGGTCTGTCTCTGTATGGTCTGTCTCTGTAGGATCCGTCTCTGTAGGGTCTGTCTCTGTAGGGTCTGTCTCTGTATGGTCCGTCTCTGTAGGATCCGTCTCTGTAGGATCCGTCTCTGTAGGATCCGTCTCTGTAGGGTCTGTCTCTGTATGGTCCGTCTCTGTAGGATCTGTCTCTGTAGGGTCTGTCTCTGTAGGGTCTGTCTCTGTAGGGTCTGTCTCTGTATGGTCTGTCTCTGTAGGATCCGTCTCTGTAGGGTCTGTCTCTGTAGGATCCGTCTCTGTAGGATCCGTCTCTGTAGGGTCTGTCTCTGTAGGATCCGTCTCTGTAGGATCCGTCTCTGTAGGATCTGTCTCTGTAGGATTCGTCTCTGTATGGTCCATCTCTGTAGGGTCTGTCTCTGTAGGATCTGTCTCTGTAGGATTCGTCTCTGTAAGGTCTGTCTCTGTAGGATTCGTCTCTGTAGGGTCTGTCTCTGTAGGATCTGTCTCTGTAGGATCCGTCTCTGTAGGATCCGTCTCTGTAGGGTCTGTCTCTGTAGGGTCTGTCTCTGTAGGATCCGTCTCTGTAGGGTCTGTCTCTGTAGGGTCTGTCTCTGTAGGGTCTGTCTCTGTAGGATTCGTCTCTGTAGGATTCGTCTCTGTAGGATCCGTCTCTGTAGGGTCTGTCTCTGTAGGGTCCGTCTCTGTAGGATCTGTCTCTGTAGGATCCGTCTCTGTAGGGTCTGTCTCTGTAGGGTCTGTCTCTGTAGGGTCTGTCTCTGTAGGGTCTGTCTCTGTAGGGTCTGTCTCTGTAGGATTCGTCTCTGTAGGATTCGTCTCTGTAGGGTCTGTCTCTGTAGGGTCTGTCTCTGTAGGGTCTGTCTCTGTAGGATCTGTCTCTGTAGGGTCTGTCTCTGTAGGATCTGTCTCTGTAGGATCTGTCTCTGTAGGATCTGTCTCTGTAGGATCTGTCTCTGTATGGTCTGTCTCTGTAGGATCTGTCTCTGTAGGATCCGTCTCTGTAGGATCTGTCTCTGTAGGGTCTGTCTCTGTAGGATTCGTCTCTGTAGGGTCTGTCTCTGTAGGGTCTGTCTCTGTAGGATTCGTCTCTGTAGGGTCTGTCTCTGTAGGGTCTGTCTCTGTAGGATTCGTCTCTGTAGGGTCTGTCTCTGTAGGGTCCGTCTCTGTAGGGTCTGTCTCTGTAGGGTCTGTCTCTGTAGGGTATAAATCTGCCTTTAAGGTAGAACATGGTCCCTAACTAACTAACTAACTAACTAACTAACTAACTAACTAACTAACTAACGATCTAGGATCTAGGAAGTGATTGATTGAACTCATCCAGGACCATTAGCTAGGAGACAACTACTCCTGATGGGACACTGGTTAGGAAGGAGGGGGGGAAGGGGACACAGAAACCAGTTTTCTCCCTTGAGGCCCCCCACCAGCCCATCTGTCATTTGCCAGAATTGCCCTATGGCCAGTCTGTTTCTGCTGATGGAACACTTGCTAGGGAAGGAGGGGGAGGGGGAAGGTCAGACAGACAGTGATAAAATAGGCAGCCCAGTCTCAAAGATGTCTCTGCTAAGCTCTGAAGACCTGAGATGAGAACTAGGCCTGCGTGTGTAATTTTTTTTTTACTGGGTCTTATAGTAAAAACATGTTGAAAAATACTACGGGCTGATCCTTGTGGACCATGAATAACGGGGCACTAGTAGAGAGCTATAGGAGCCAGTGGATTAGGTTCAGCCACCACAGGTCTGTCCAGCAAGAACAAGTGTCTTCAGAAGAGGTTTATTCAGATAACGGGTTCACAACACCCCAACTCTGAGAGTACCGACTAACGGGTTTACAACACCCAACTCTGAGAGTACTGACCAACGGGTTCACAACACGCAACTCTGAGAGTACCGACTAACGGGTTCACAACACCCAACTCTGAGAGTACTGACTAACGGGTTCACAACACCCAACTCTGAGAGTACCGACTAACGGGTTCACAGCACCCAACTCTGAGAGTACCGACTAACGGGTTCACAACACCCAACTCTGAGAGTACCGACTAACGGGTTCACAGCACCCAACTCTGAGAGTACTGACTAACGGGTTCACAGCACCCAACTCTGAGAGTACTGACTAACGGGTTCACAACACCCAACTCTGAGAGTACTGACTAACGGGTTCACAACACCCAACTCTGAGAGTACTGACTAACGGGTTCACAGCACCCAACTCTGAGAGTACCAACTAACGGGTTCACAGCACCCAACTCTGAGAGTACCGACTAACGGGTTCACAGCACCCAACTCTGAGAGTACCGACTAACGGGTTCACAACACCCAACTCTGAGAGTACTGACTAACGGGTTCACAACACCCAACTCTGAGAGTACCGACTAACGGGTTCACAACACCCAACTCTGAGAGTACTGACTAACGGGTTCACAGCACCCAACTCTGAGAGTACTGACTAACGGGTTCACAGCACCCAACTCTGAGAGTACCGACTAACGGGTTCACAACACCCCAACTCTGAGAGTACTGACTAACGGGTTCACAGCACCCAACTCTGAGAGTACTGACTAACGGGTTCACAACACCCAACTCTGAGAGTACCGACTAACGGGTTCACAACACCCCAACTCTGAGAGTACTGACTAACGGGTTCACAGCACCCAACTCTGAGAGTACTGACTAACGGGTTCACAACACCCAACTCTGAGAGTACTGACTAACGGGTTCACAGCACCCAACTCTGAGAGTACTGACTAACGGGTTCACAGCACCCAACTCTGAGAGTACCGACTAACGGGTTCACAACACCCCAACTCTGAGAGTACCGACTAACGGGTTCACAGCACCCAACTCTGAGAGTACTGACTAACGGGTTCACAACACCCAACTCTGAGAGTACCGACTAACGGGTTCACAACACCCCAACTCTGAGAGTACTGACTAACGGGTTCACAGCACCCAACTCTGAGAGTACTGACTAACGGGTTCACAACACCCAACTCTGAGAGTACTGACTAACGGGTTCACAGCACCCAACTCTGAGAGTACTGACTAACGGGTTCACAGCACCCAACTCTGAGAGTACTGACTAACGGGTTCACAACACCCAACTCTGAGAGTACTGACTAACGGGTTCACAACACCCAACTCTGAGAGTACTGACTAACGGGTTCACAACACCCAACTCTGAGAGTACTGACTAACGGGTTCACAACACCCCAACTCTGAGAGTACTGACTAACGGGTTCACAACACCCCAACTCTGAGAGTACTGACTAACGGGTTCACAACACCCAACTCTGAGAGTACTGACTAACGGGTTCACAACACCCAACTCTGAGAGTACTGACTAACGGGTTCACAACACCCAACTCTGAGAGTACCGACTAACGGGTTCACAACACCCAACTCTGAGAGTACTGACTAACGGGTTCATAAACACCCAACTCTGAGAGTACCGACTTGCTGACAGTGAAGAGTACTGACATATACTGCTATGACATGATATGACATGATACTGCTGACATGACTCTATACTGCTATGACATGGTATAACTCTATACTGCTATGACATGATATAACTCTATACTGCTATGACATGATATAACTCTATACTGCTATGACATGATATAACTCTATACTGCTATGACATGGTATAACTCTATACTGCTATGACATGATATAACTCTATACTGCTATGACATGACATAACTCTATACTGCTATGACATGACATAACTCTATACTGCTATGACATGACATAACTCTATACTGCTATGACATGATATATCGCTATACTGCTATGACATGATATAACTCTATACTGCTATGACATGATATAACTCTATACTGCTATGACATGGTATAACTCTATACTGCTATGACATGGTATAACTCTATACTGCTATGACATGGTATAACTCTATACTGCTATGACATGATATAACTCTATACTGCTATGACATGATATAACTCTATACTGCTATGACATGGTATAACTCTATACTGCTATGACATGGTATAACTCTATACTGCTATGACATGATATAACTCTATACTGCTATGACATGGTATAACTCTATACTGCTATGACATGGGTATAACTCTATACTGCTATGCCATGATATAACTCTATACTGCTATGACATGGTATAACTCTATACTGCTATGACATGATATAACTCTATACTGCTATGCCATGGTATAACTCTATATTGCTATGACATGACATAACTCTATACTGCTATGACATGCTATAACATAACAGGCTATCATAGAGAAATACACTTACAGGACAAAGGCCCAGTTACTGGTAAGCATATGACACAACTACACAACTGAATGACATAGAAAGTAATTGAAACGTGACTGTAATGTAACCAAGGTCTGCACATGTGCACGAGGCCACGACGTGGAATAGTAACTGCCAGGAGGAAGGCACAGGCTACATCAGGCTACATGCTACATAAGGCTGAATACAGTGCACGGTAGCATGAGGCTACATAACAGTTGTAAATGTCCATAAACACAGCTATTAAAGGTATTATGTACAGTATCTAACCAAACAATATTAACACTATTAACAGAATAATATAGAGGAGAAATTATATATATTTAATCAAATAAATATGACTAGTATTTTTTGTTGTTGGTATTATGCCCAGCTCACCAGTCCCCTTGATGATGCGAGGCCCGAGGCAACTGCCTCTTCTATCGGTAAGTCTGCCCCTGCGCTCGTCTCTCAACCGGGTTGGTTGAGTGCAGGCAGAATATGCTGTTCTGACATAAGACCAAAGCCCAGCGGTAGCCAGAGCAGTAGACCAGACCAAACCAGACCAAACCAGACCAGAGCAGTAGACCAGACCAAACCAGACCAAACCAGACCAGAGCAGTAGACCAGACCAAACCAGACCAGTCCAAGTAGGCCAGACCTTGACCTGGCAGGAGGTCAAAACTAACAGACTACAGGCCACCAGCTGAGCGGGATGCTTTTTATACCTCACAAACCTTCTGTTACCTCTTTTCTCAACCTTTATCCCCAGGGGCGGCTTGGGACCAAAAATCGGCCCTGGCTTTTCTAACACACCGGCCCATTTTTGTTCCTTTAAGACCCCATTATCAGCCAGATAATTAGAATTTTACACAAATAAAACAAAAAACAAGTTAGACAGGCTCAGTGGCCCAAAACATGGACCAGCCAGGCCAGTCCACCTAGGGTGACCACATGTCCTGGATTGTGTGGGACAGCCCTGCATTTTGGCCCTTGGCTCGCAACCAAAAAATCATGTCCCACATTTTATTTTATCAAAAATATTCTGACACCACTAATTTACAAAAAAGGTCGATTTGATCTATATTTCAGTCAGGCATTCCAACGTGTCTCTTTTGCAGCAGAGAAAGCGGTGAAGCGAGAGGTTTCACTTGCCAACATCGGTCCAAAATAAGCCCCCCATTGTTAGGGCGGAGACATGAGATTCTCATCATTATATACGGATCTCAGTTTGCAGTCAAGTTTCTCTTTTGACAAGATATATATCATAAGGATGTGGTCCTGGTGATGTTACTGTCCCGCGAATGTCCCGCAAAATCATACATTTGTCCCGAATTTGGGTATTTTAAATGCGGTCACCCTAATAAGTCCAACCCTACTTCGCCCATCAATTCTCACCCCTTTCTCTCACTACTATGCTTTGTTAAATAGCAAGAGGCAGACATCTCATGGCTCCTTCCCTCTCAATGGCAAATGAATTAGGATTGCGTCCCAGATGGCGTCCTACTCCCCATGATCAAGGCCCATAGGCTGCCTATCAAAACTCCTGCCCTTAATTGCCAATTAACGACTAGCTCACGAGAGGATTCAAACTGTGTTCTAATCGTCTCAGTCCCACAATATAAGTACAATGACGTTTGTTTTTGAGTAGAATATGGCTTCTTATTACGCACGGGGCTGCCACGGACCGCTGGTTATTCTTGAGCTTCACTTTATCAGGCAGGTTGACTGCTCTGCTGGCGAGTGGATAGTTACAGTAACATGGGAGAGACGTGGCCAGCGCGCATTGCACCCCGGGCGGTTGAGACCTCGCACGAGCTTCGCCTGCCTTGACTCGCTTTGGCCCACAAATTCTCTCTCTCTCTCTCTCTCTCTCTCTCTCTCTCTCTCTGTCTCTCGCTCGCTCGCTCTCTTTCTCTCTCTCTCTCTCTCTCTCTCTCTCTCTCTCTCTCTCTCTCTCTCTCTCTCTCTTTCTCTCTTTCTCTCTCTCTTTCTCTCTTTCTCTCTTTCTCTCTCTCTCTCTCTCTCTCTCTCTCTCTCTCTCTCTCTCTCTCTCTCTCTCTCTCTATCTCTCTCCACTCGCATCTGTTGTATGAGACTGAAAACACGCTCTCCCATGAGAACGAACAGACGTGGCTGTTATTATAAGAAAGAAAACAATAAAAAGTAATAAAGATTGTCTACGGGGCCAATGAAAATATCCAGATATGGTTGAACAGAAGGGTTTGCTCAACATAAAACCTCCACGTGTCCTCCAGATTAGAAAATGCGCTAGTTGAGCTGAGTTTCCCGCCCTCAGCTACTATTGCAGCCAGGCAGCAATCTCGCTATCATTGATTTGAAGCGGAATGAATGCTGACACATCTCCACACTCAGCGAAGGAACAGCGCAGCACGTCGACGCGTCAACTGATGGACAGAGTGAAGCGTTAAAGTTATCCCGCGGGGCCCGGGGATCGTTGTTGTGGTGGGAAAAAAACCAACTGAGCCAGCAGTCACGGGAGCTAATTATTTGGATGCTATGCCCTTTTCGAAAGGAGGAGGACGAGAACTCGAGCGTTTTGATGGACTCTCGCTAATTTACTGGTAAGGGAGAACTGGAGACAGATGACAACACCAGAGTTTGTGTTGTGACACCATCATGTGTCACGTTTGGGTTGAGGTAGCCCTATAGGACGCCGCGCCCTATATATGGCTACTAGGGTTGATGAAGTTAAAAAAAAACATTAGCTTGTCTGTCACTTAGGCTACTAGTCTACTGTTGTTATGCCGAAAGGAGGACGAGGACGAGAGTTTGAGCGTTTTGATGGACTCTCGCTTATCTATTGGTAAGAGAGGACTGGTAGAGAGAAGACCACAGAGTGGTGTGTTCATCACGTGTCACTTTGTGAAGAAGTTCAAAAACATAAGCTTGTCTGTCACCTACTAAGCTCCTTACTTTTGCTATGTCATCATGCGCTTTGGGCATGGTCTGGCTCGAGCCTTGTTCTCTGGCTGGTTTGGATTGGGACTATTCGTGACCGATATCACGCATGTGTTGATACTTTGAGAAACTGTTATGGGATTATTAAACATACCTGTTTTCAATGTTTTCACGGGAGTGTTGTTGCTCAGTGTGCTTCCTTCCCACTCTTGTTTTGAGCCACAGACATTTGGAGAGTTGCGTGCGTCAGCGGGTTTGTATGCCCGGCACTGATTTATAACGGTGCAGACATCAGGTGCTACACATGAAAGATATACATTATACAACGTTGTTACAGTTGGCTTAATATGGAGTTTCATTCTTTATTATGAATGCCGCTTCTATTTCTTTCCAATTACATTTTCGAGGACTCAGTAAACCTAATGAAATGTGGACAGCAATTGCGCATAATCGGGCTGTCCTATATCCAGATTTATCAACGGAAGCCCATGAGGATACTAACCATTGGGATGCGAGTCACACTATTGCTGAACAAATCCGACCCATATTCAGGCTACAATAGATAGTTATATAACGTGTCTCTGGCACTGCTGTGAGAACCCCTGCTACCCATCACGCATCTCCATGGCGCAGCGCGGGTAAGGCTTTCTCTTGGTGTACATATGTGTCTTGGTAATGTAGCCTATACTGTGACTCCAGATTAACTAGATGACATGTTTTTGTATTTGTGCAACATGTGAGCGTTTGAGCAACCCTTCAAATGTACAGTTAGTAACCTCGAGGCGGACGCGATGGCACATGGATGTGTTTGTGCACAGTGTTTGTTTGGAGAGATGGAGAGAGAGAAATAGAGGTAGAGTAGAAAGAAAGAGATAGGGAATGGGAGATAATGGAAGAGTTGTAGAGAGAGAGGGAGAGAGAGGGGGAGAGGGAGAGGGAGAGGGGGAGGAGGAGGGTGTAGAGGTAGAGAGCAGGGTGCGTTGTGTTGCCTGCCCTGCCAGGGGAGGAGTCACTCTCTCTGCCTGGTGACTTGCAGCTAAATTTAGGAGCTGACAAGACAGGACAGGGTTGACAGTAGGACAGGGTTGACAGTAGGACAGGGTAGGCAAGGACCACTTAATAAACACAGGACCAGCCGTGGGAGGTACTATAGCAGCCTAACACACACACGCTGCTGTCCCCTGGATGACTCTGTCTGTTCTATCTGTCTCTCTCTCTGTCTCTCTCTCGCTCTGTCTGTCTATATGTCTACCTCTCAATCTCTCTTTGTTGACTGTTCTCTCCCTCTCCCTCCCTCTCTCTAACTCTGTTTCCCTATTTCTCTCTTTCGATCCCTCTCTCTCACACACACAAACACACCCTCCCTCAGGAGCGTTCACTCCCTCCCCGTGCGGCCACAGCACCACTCGTAGTCCATCAGCCATGTCCTCCGTCACCTTACCTGAACTTTGGGATTACTTTATAATGTACATGACCGGAGTGAAAGAGTTTAATCCACATACCCGGGAACTTGACCTGAGAATGTTCCCCGTGAGGATGACCAGTACCTGTCAGAACAGTAGACGGTAGGTGTTATGTTGTAATGACCAGTACCTGTCAGAACAGAACCAGGTAGGTGTTATGTTGTAATGACCAGTACCTGTCGGAACAGAACCAGGTAGGTGTTATGTTGTAATGACCAGTACCTGTCAGAACAGAACCAGGTAGGTGTTATGTTGTAATAATCAGTACCTGTCAGAACAGAACCAGGTAGGTGTTATGTTGTAATGACCAGTACCTGTCAGAACAGAACCAGGTAGGTGTTATGTTGTAATGACCAGTACCTGTCAGAACAGAACCAGGTAGGTGTTATGTTGTAATAATCAGTACCTGTCAGAACAGAACCAGGTAGGTGTTATGTTGTAATGACCAGTACCTGTCAGAACAGAACCAGGTAGGTGTTATGTTGTAATAATCAGTACCTGTCAGAACAGAACCAGGTAGGTGTTATGTTGTAATGACCAGTACCTGTCGGAACAGAACCAGGTAGGTGTTATGTTGTAATAATCAGTACCTGTCAGAACAGAACCAGGTAGGTGTTATGTTGTAATGACCAGTACCTGTCGGAACAGAACCAGGTAGGTGTTATGTTGTAATGACCAGTACCTGTCAGAACAGTAGACGGTAGGTGTTATGTTGTAATGACCAGTACCTGTCAGAACAGAACCAGGTAGGTGTTATGTTGTAATGACCAGTACCTGTCAGAACAGAACCAGGTAGGTGTTATGTTGTAATAATCAGTACCTGTCAGAACAGAACCAGGTAGGTGTTATGTTGTAATGACCAGTACCTGTCAGAACAGAACCAGGTAGGTGTTATGTTGTAATAATCAGTACCTGTCAGAACAGAACCAGGTAGGTGTTATGTTGTAATGACCAGTACCTGTCAGAACAGAACCAGGTAGGTGTTATGTTGTAATGACCAGTACCTGTCAGAACAGAACCAGGTAGGTGTTATGTTGTAATGACCAGTACCTGTCGGAACAGAACCAGGTAGATGTTATGTTGTAATGACCAGTACCTGTCAGAACAGAACCAGGTAGGTGTTATGTTGTAATAATCAGTACCTGTCAGAACAGAACCAGGTAGGTGTTATGTTGTAATGACCAGTACCTGTCAGAACAGAACCAGGTAGGTGTTATGTTGTAATGACCAGTACCTGTCAGAACAGAACCAGGTAGATGTTATGTTGTAATGACCAGTACCTGTCAGAACAGAACCAGGTAGGTGTTATGTTGTAATGACCAGTGTGTGTGTGTGTGTGTGTGTGTGTGTGTGTGTGTGTGTGTGTGTGTGTGTGTGTGTGTGTGTGTGTGTGTGTGTGTGTGTGTGTGTGTGTGTGTATGGCTCTCGGGTCGATGTTTGTCTTGACTGTTTTATAAGACCTTCAACACTGCTGTTACCAAGGTGACGATGCATGGTAACTCTAAACCGGCGGTTCTCAATCGGTGGGTCGGGGCCCGCTGTCGGGACACACACAGCCCGTTCCTACCAGGTCACAGCATAGGACTGGACTGTGTAGAGGTCAGACGTATTGTTTTGTTGACCTAGACTGGAGGGTCACAGGAAAATAGGGAACATATGAAAGGTTGGCCTTGGCTCAAAAATGTGTTGCAGTCATTGTTCTTTAATGTGTGGGAGGCATTGTTCTTTAATGTGTGGGAGGCATTGTTCTTTAATGTGTGGGAGTCATTGTTCTTTAATGTGTGGGAGTCATTGTTCTTTAATGTGTGGGAGTCATTGTTCTTTAATGTGTGGGAGTCATTGTTCTTTAATGTGTGGGAGTCATTGTTATTTAATGTGTGGGAGTCATTGTTCTTTAATGTGTGGGAGTCATTGTTCTTTAATGTGTGGGAGTCATTGTTCTTTAATGTGTGGGAGTCATTGTTCTTTAATGTGTGGGAGGCATTGTTATTTAATGTGTGGGAGTCATTGTTATTTAATGTGTGGGAGTCATTGTTCTTTAATGTGTGGGAGTCATTGTTCTTTAATGTGTGGGAGTCATTGTTCTTTAATGTGTGGGAGGCATTGTTCTTTAATGTGTGGGAGGCATTGTTCTTTAATGTGTGGGAGGCATTGTTCTATAATGTGTGGGAGGCATTGTTCTTTAATGTGTGGGAGGCATTGTTCTTTAATGTGTGGGAGTCATTGTTCTTTAATGTGTGGTATGTAATTGCTGTTATATGCTGCCTGTCTGGCTCATAATGTGCCGTTCGTGCATGATGCCCAGAGTCCTGATAATGATAATCGGCCCTGTAGAAGTCCAATCCACATACAGCAAGCAGAAACCTAATGCTTCCGTGCAGTGCTGCCCGTTTGCCCTTGCATTTGTGCAGAGTTCTAGGAGATAGCAGTTGTGATGACTTGGTTACTCAGGTGAGAGGGAAAAGCCTCTCTGTCTTGTAGTTGTGCTGTTTTGTTGTGTTTCTTACTTCAGAGATAGTTAGTTGTGGATCTTACTGGGCAGATAGTTAGTTCTCCATCTTACTGGGCAGATAGTTGTGTATCTTACTTGACATATGGTTAGTTGTGTATCTTACTGGGCAGATATATGATTGTGGATCTTACTGGGCAGATAGTTAGTTGTGGATCTTACTGGGCACATAGTTAGTTGTGGATCTTACTGGGCAGATAGTTAGTTGTGGGTCTTACTGGGCACATAGTTAGTTGTGGATCTTACTGAGCAGATAGTTAGTTGTGGATCTTACTGAGCAGATAGTTAGTTGTGGATCTTACTGGGCAGATAGTTAGTTGTGGATCTTACTGGGCAGATAGTTGTGTAACGGTAGTTTTTGTTGTGTCTCTTTATAGTGCTGCATCTTTAAAAAAAATCGATTTACTATTTGTTATACGAAGATATTTATAAACATGCATGTCCTGTCTCTGTCTGCACCATACTGAAAGTCAAGCGACAGTCGACAGCTACTTAGATCAGTCGTGCGTTGCTGTTTTGGCTGTTACACGTGTATACTGTGTGACCACGTGTATACTGTATAACCACACGTGTATACTGTATGACCACGTGTATACTGTATAACCACACGTGTATACTGTATGACCACATGTGTATACTGTATAACCACACGTGTATACTGTATGACCACATGTGTATACTGTATGACCACACGTGTATACTGTATGACAACATGTGTATACTGTATGACCACATGTGTATACTGTATAACTACATGTGTATACTGTATAACCACATGTGTATACTGTATAACCACACGTGTATACTGTATGATCACACGTGTATACTGTATAACCACATGTGTATACTGTATGACCACATGTGTATACTGTATAACCACACGTGTATACTGTATGACCACATGTGTATACTGTATGACCACACGTGTATACTGTATGACCACACGTGTATACTGTATAACCACATGTGTATACTGTATGACCACACGTGTATACTGTATGACCACACGTGTATACTGTATGACCACATGTGTATACTGTATGACCACACGTGTATACTGTATGACCACATGTGTATACTGTATGACCACACGTGTATACTGTATAACCACATGTGTATACTGTTTGACCACACGTGTATACTGTATAACCACACGTGTATACTGTATAACCACACGTGTATACTGTATAACCACATGTGTATACTGTATAACCACACGTGTATACTGTATGACCACACGTGTATACTGTATGACCACATGTGTATACTGTATGACCACACGTGTATACTGTATAACCACATGTGTATACTGTTTGACCACACGTGTATACTGTATAACCACACGTGTATACTGTATAACCACACGTGTATACTGTATAACCACATGTGTATACTGTATAACCACACGTGTATACTGTATGACCACATGTGTATACTGTATGACCACACGTGCATCAGTGAAACATGTCTGACAGCTTCCAGACATTTCATTGTGGTGCTCCTGTCTCCTGTCTCCTGTCTCCTGTCTTGGAAATGTTGTTTCAGTTTTTCATCAATATGTAAATATTTGAGGAGATGGAGATACAGTATATAGCCTATATATAGACTGTCATGTATACTGAGTCTGTTCTGGTTGGATGCTGTCATGTACACTCAGGTAGTCTGTTCTGACTGGAGACAACACAGATCCTGACTGACTTGGTGTGTGTGTGTTTCTTTAGTCTGCATAGATACACAGACCCTGACTGACTAACTGACTGACTCAAGACCTCATGCACCCAACCCCCCCTCAGATGATTCAACACCTTCTGGTTATGTCACATTGTTTTACTGTGGGCTACTTGTCCTGTTGGTTACATTGTTTTACTGTGGGCTACTTGTCCTGTTGGTTACATTGTTTTACTGTGGGCTACTTGTCCTGTTGGTTACATTGTTTTACTGTGGGCTACTTGTCCTGTTGGTTACATTGTTTTACTGTGGGCTACTTGTCCTGTTGGTTACATTGTTTTACTGTGGGCTACTTGTCCTGTTGGTTACATTGTTTTACTGTGGGCTACTTGTCCTGTTGGTTACATTGTTTTACTGTGGGCTACTTGTCCTGTTGGTTACATTGTTTTACTGTGGGCTACTTGTCCTGTTGGTTACATTGTTTTACTGTGGGCTACTTGTCCTGTTGGTTACATTGTTTTACTGTGGGCTACTTGTCCTGTTGGTTACATTGTTTTACTGTGGGCTACTTGTCCTGTTGGTTAAATTTTTTACATTTTACATTTTAGTCATTTAGCAGACGCTCTTATCCAGAGCGACTTACAGTAGAGTGCATACATTTTATTACATTTTTACATACTGAGACAAGGATATCCCTACCGGCCAAACCCTCCCTACCGGCCAAACCTTCCCTAACCCGGACGACGCTATGCCAATTGTGCGTCGCCCCACGGATCTGGGGCTACTGTGGGCTACTTGTCCTGTTGGTTACATTGTTTTACTGTGGGCTACTTGTCCTGTTGTTTACATTGTTTTACTGTGGGCTACTTGTCCTGTTGTTTACATTGTTTTACTGTGGGCTACTTGTCCTGTTGGTTACATTGTTTTACTGTGGGATACTTGTCCTGTTGGTTACATTGTTTTACTGTGGGCTACTTGTCCTGTTGGTTACATTGTTTTACTGTGGGCTACTTGTCCTGTTGGTTACATTGTTTTACTGTGGGCTACTTGTCCTGTTGGTTACATTGTTTTACTGTGGGCTACTTGTCCTGTTGGTTACATTGTTTTACTGTGGGCTACTTGTCCTGTTGGTTACATTGTTTTACTGTGGGCTACTTGTCCTGTTGGTTACATTGTTTTACTGTGGGCTACTTGTCCTGTTGGTTACATTGTTTTACTGTGGGCTACTTGTCCTGTTGGTTACATTGTTTTACTGTGGGCTACTTGTCCTGTTGGTTACATTGTTTTACTGTGGGCTACTTGTCCTGTTGGTTACATTGTTTTACTGTGGGCTACTTGTCCTGTTGGTTACATTGTTTTACTGTGGGCTACTTGTCCTGTTGGTTACATTGTTTTACTGTGGGCTACTTGTCCTGTTGGTTACATTGTTTTACTGTGGGCTACTTGTCCTGTTGGTTACATTGTTTTACTGTGGGCTACTTGTCCTGTTGGTTACATTTTTTACATTTTACATTTTAGTCATTTAGCAGACGCTCTTATCCAGAGCGACTTACAGTAGAGTGCATACATTTTATTACATTTTTACATACTGAGACAAGGATATCCCTACCGGCCAAACCCTCCCTACCGGCCAAACCTTCCCTAACCCGGACGACGCTATGCCAATTGTGCGTCGCCCCACGGATCTGGGGCTACTGTGGGCTACTTGTCCTGTTGGTTACATTGTTTTACTGTGGGCTACTTGTCCTGTTGTTTACATTGTTTTACTGTGGGCTACTTGTCCTGTTGTTTACATTGTTTTACTGTGGGCTACTTGTCCTGTTGGTTACATTGTTTTACTGTGGGATACTTGTCCTGTTGGTTACATTGTTTTACTGTGGGCTACTTGACTTGTTGGTTACATTGTTTTACTGTGGGCTACTTGACTTGTTGGTTACATTGTTTTACTGTGGGCTACTTGTCCTGTTGGTTACATTGTTTTACTGTGGGCTACTTGTCCTGTTGTTTACATTGTTTTACTGTGGGCTACTTGTCCTGTTGGTTACATTGTTTTACTGTGGGATACTTGTCCTGTTGGTTACATTGTTTTACTGTGGGCTACTTGTCCTGTTGGTTACATTGTTTTACTGTGGGCTACTTGTCCTGTTGGTTACATTGTTTTACTGTGGGCTACTTGTCCTGTTGGTTACATTGTTTTACTGTGGGCTACTTGTCCTGTTGGTTACATTGTTTTACTGTGGGCTACTTGTCCTGTTGGTTACATTGTTTTACTGTGGGCTACTTGTCCTGTTGGTTACATTGTTTTACTGTGGGCTACTTGTCCTGTTGGTTACATTGTTTTACTGTGGGCTACTTGTCCTGTTGGTTACATTGTTTTACTGTGGGCTACTTGTCCTGTTGGTTACATTGTTTTACTGTGGGCTACTTGTCCTGTTGGTTACATTGTTTTACTGTGGGCTACTTGTCCTGTTGGTTACATTGTTTTACTGTGGGCTACTTGTCCTGTTGGTTACATTGTTTTACTGTGGGCTACTTGTCCTGTTGGTTACATTGTTTTACTGTGGGCTACTTGTCCTGTTGGTTACATTGTTTTACTGTGGGCTACTTGTCCTGTTGGTTACATTTTTTACATTTTACATTTTAGTCATTTAGCAGACGCTCTTATCCAGAGCGACTTACAGTAGAGTGCATACATTTTATTACATTTTTACATACTGAGACAAGGATATCCCTACCGGCCAAACCCTCCCTACCGGCCAAACCTTCCCTAACCCGGACGACGCTATGCCAATTGTGCGTCGCCCCACGGATCTGGGGCTACTGTGGGCTACTTGTCCTGTTGGTTACATTGTTTTACTGTGGGCTACTTGTCCTGTTGTTTACATTGTTTTACTGTGGGCTACTTGTCCTGTTGTTTACATTGTTTTACTGTGGGCTACTTGTCCTGTTGGTTACATTGTTTTACTGTGGGATACTTGTCCTGTTGGTTACATTGTTTTACTGTGGGCTACTTGACTTGTTGGTTACATTGTTTTACTGTGGGCTACTTGACTTGTTGGTTACATTGTTTTACTGTGGGCTACTTGTCCTGTTGGTTACATTGTTTTACTGTGGGCTACTTGACTTGTTGGTTACATTGTTTTACTGTGGGCTACTTGACTTGTTGGTTACATTGTTTTACTGTGGGCTACTTGACTTGTTGGTTACATTGTTTTACTGTGGGCTACTTGACTTGTTGGTTACATTGTTTTACTGTGGGCTACTTGACTTGTTGGTTACATTGTTTTACTGTGGGCTACTTGTCCTGTTGGTTACATTGTTTTACTGTGGGCTACTTGACTTGTTGGTTACATTGTTTTACTGTGGGCTACTTGACTTGTTGGTTACATTGTTTTGCTGTGGGCTACTTGACTTGTTGGTTACATTATTTTACTGTGGGCTACTTGTCCTGTTGGTTACATTGTTTTACTGTGGGCTACTTGTCCTGTTGGTTAGACTATTTTTACTGTGGGCTACATGTCCTGTTGGTTACATTGTTTTACTGTGGGCTACTTGACTTGTTGGTTACATTGTTTTACTGTGGGCTACTTGTCCTGTTGGTTAAACACTTTTTACTGTGGGCTACATGTCCTGTTGGTTACATTGTTTTACTGTGGGCTACTTGACTTGTTGGTTACATTGTTTTACTGTGGGCTACTTGACCTGTTGGTTAAACTATTTTTTACTGTGGGCTACTTGTCTTGTTGGTTAAACTATTTTTTACTGTGGGCTACTTGTCCTGTTGGTTAAACTATTTTTTACTGTGGGCTACTTGTCTTGTTGGTTACATTGTTTTACTGTGGGCTACTTGTCCTGTTGGTTAAACAATTTTTTACTGTGGGCTACTTGTCCTGTTGGTTACATTGTTTTACTGTGGGCTACTTGTCCTGTTGGTTAAACATGTTTTTACTGTGGGCTACTTGTCCTGTTGGTTACATTGTTTTACTGTGGGCTACTTGTCCTGTTGGTTACATTGTTTTACTGTGGGCTACTTGTCCTGTTGGTTAAACTATTTTTTACTGTGGGCTACTTGTCTTGTTGGTTACATTGTTTTACTGTGGGCTACTTGTCCTGTTGGTTACATTGTTTTACTGTGGGCTACTTGTCCTGTTGGTTAAACAATTTTTTACTGTGGGCTACTTGTCCTGTTGGTTACATTGTTTTACTGTGGGCTACTTGTCCTGTTGGTTACATTGTTTTACTGTGGGCTACTTGTCCTGTTGGTTAAACTATTTTTTACTGTGGGCTACTTGTCCTGTTGGTTACATTGTTTTACTGTGGGCTACTTGTCCTGTTGGTTAAACTATTTTTTACTGTGGGCTACTTGTCTTGTTGGTTACTGTTGGTGTTAGTGGGAGATGATGCACTATAATTTGTCCTAGCCATGTAGTAGATCTGTTTGTGCTGTCTAACCAACTCCTATGGTCATTGTCAGATCTGGAACCGGGCTATATTAATTATATTTGTCCTGTGCGTATTGTCAGATATGGAACCAGGCTATATTGATTCTATTTGTCCTGTGCGTATTGTCAGATCTGTAACCAGGCTATATTGATTATATTTGTCCTGTGCGTATTGTCAGATCTGGAACCAGGCTATATTGATTCTATTTGTCCTGTGAGTATTGTCAGATCTGGAACCAGGCTATATTGATTCTATTTGTCCTGTGCGTATTGTCAGATCTGGAACCAGGCTATATTGATTCTATTTGTCCTGTGAGTATTGTCAGATCTGGAACCAGGCTATATTGATTCTATTTGTTGTGTGAGAGTGGTGTTGTTACTGTGAGAGGTTGGTTTGGTAGAATATCTATTTGTGTTGTCTAACCAACTCCTACTGTATGGTCATTGTCACAAGACAGTACAAACACATCTGGAACCTGGGGTGCAGCCTATTCATTCAGACCCACACAGTTGCAAACAATTGCAAAACGTTTTGCAACGGAAACAAGAGTTTCTATTGGACAGATTTAGGTTCTTCCTAGGTTCTGACCTTCCTAGGGAGTTTGTCCTAGCCACCGTGCTTCCTGCATTGCTTGCTGTTTGGGGTTTTAGGCTGGGTTTCTGTACAGCACTTTGTGACATCAGCTGATGTAAGAAGGGCTTTATAAATACATTTGATTTGAGGTAGGGCCCTCCCTGTATCGTTCTGTTGTCTAGTCTTCTGTTGGCTTCCATTTGGTTGGTTTGGTTCCTAGTGAATACACCCCAGGGCTATGTTTCATGGTTGGTTTGGTTCCTAGTGAATACACCCCAGGGCTATGTTTCATGGTTGGTTTGGTTCCTAGTGAATACACCCCAGGGCTATGTTTCATGGTTGGTTCGGTTCCTAGTGAATACACCCCAGGGCTATGTTTCATGGTTGGTTTGGTTCCTAGTGAATACACCACAGGGCTATGTTTCATGGTTGGTTTGGTTCTGAGTGAATACACCACAGGGCTATGTTTCATGGTTGGTTTGGTTCCTAGTGAATACACCCCAGGGCTATGCTTAATGTTTGGTTTGGTTCCTAGTGAATACACCCCAGGGCTATGTTTCATGGTTGGTTTGGTTCCTAGTGAATACACCCCAGGGCTATGTTTCATGGTTGGTTTGGTTCCTAGTGAATACACCACAGGGCTATGTTTCATGGTTGGTTTGGTTCCTAGTGAATACACCCCAGGGCTATGTTTCATGGTTGGTTCGGTTCCTAGTGAATACACCCCAGGGCTATGTTTCATGGTTGGTTTGGTTCCTAGTGAATACATCACAGGGCTATGTTTCATGGTTGGTTCGGTTCCTAGTGAATACACCACAGGGCTATGTTTCATGGTTGGTTTGGTTCCTAGTGAATACACCACAGGGCTATGTTTCATGGTTGGTTTGGTTCCTAGTGAATACACCACAGGGCTATGTTTCATGGTTGGTTTGGTTCCTAGTGAATACACCCCAGGGCTATGTTTCATGGTTGGTTTGGTTCCTAGTGAATACACCCTAGGGCTATGTTTCATGGTTGGTTTGGTTCCTAGTGAATACACCACAGGGCTGTGTTTCATGGTTGGTTTGGTTCCTAGTGAATACACCCCAGGGCTGTGTTTCATGGTTGGTTTGGTTCCTAGTGAATACACCACAGGGCTATGTTTCATGGTTGGTTTGGTTCTGAGTGAATACACCCCAGGGCTGTGTTTCATGGTTGGTTTGGTTCCTAGTGAATACACCACAGGGCTATGTTTCATGGTTGGTTTGGTTCCTAGTGAATACACCCCAGGGCTATGTTTCATGGTTGGTTTGGTTCCTAGTGAATACACCCCAGGGCTATGTTTCATGGTTGGTTTGGTTCCTAGTGAATACACCCCAGGGCTATGCCTCGTGTTTGCCCTATTTGTCCTGTTGCTGTACTGTTGTTAATGTGAGATGATGCATTGTAATTAATGTTCTCTTCATATTCGGCCTATCCTGGTCCCAGATCTGTTCTTACTGTTTGATGCATTGGGCCTGTAATGAGAATGTCCTGTGGTTCTAATCCTCAGACAGACTCTATTGTCATAGGGCAGAACTGTATGAGTTTACCCTTGAAGTTCATTCATTATCATCCCATTCATACTGTAATAAGTCATGTTATTAATGGGGTCTATCAAGCTTAGTTTGTTTACAGAAATGCAGATTCACCCTGGCTGGGTTCTGTGTGAGTGGTATCCCCTGGTTCCTCTACTGTGACCTTGCTTGAATAAAAGCATTTTATAGAGACTGTTGTTGCGTCAGGAGAACTTAATGTGAACTTACATGTAAACTTTTTTGACGCTTGTTGTCATATAGGAGTGGGATCAGTCTGCATAAAATCCACACATTCACTTGACGCTTTCTGAAACACCATAAACACCTTACTGTATGACTAGCTAGGGCCACACTATAAACACCTTACTGTATGACTAGCTAGGGCCACGCTATAAACACCTTACTGTATGACTAGCTAGGGCCCCACTATAAACACCTTACTGTATGACTAGCTAGGGCCCCACTATAAACACCTTACTGTATGACTAGCTAGGGCCCCACTATAAACACCCTACTGTAGGACTAGCTAGGGCCACGCTATAAACACCTTACTGTAGGACTAGCTAGGGCCCCACTATAAACACCTTACTGTAGGACTAGCTAGGGCCACACTATAAACACCTTACTGTAGGACTAGCTAGGGCCACACTATAAACACCTTACTGTAGGACTAGCTAGGGCCACACTATAAACACCTTACTGTAGGACTAGCTAGGGCCACACTATAAACACCTTACTGTATGACTAGCTAGGGCCACACTATAAACACCTTACTGTAGGACTAGCTAGGGCCACACTATAAACACCTTACTGTAGGACTAGCTAGGGCCACACTATAAACACCTTACTGTAGGACTAGCTAGGGCCACACCATAAACACCTTACTGTAGGACTAGCTAGGGCCACACTATAAACACCTTACTGTAGGACTAGCTAGGGCCACACTATAAACACCTTACTGTAGGACTAGCTAGGGCCACACTATAAACACCTTACTGTAGGACTAGCTAGGGCCACACTATAAACACCTTACTGTAGGACTAGCTAGGGCCACACTATAAACACCTTACTGTAGGACTAGCTAGGGCCACGCTATAAACACCTTACTGTAGGACTAGCTAGGGCCACACTATAAACACCTTACTGTAGGACTAGCTAGGGCCACACTATAAACACCTTACTGTAGGACTAGCTAGGGCCACACTATAAACACCTTACTGTAGGACTAGCTAGGGCCACACTATAAACACCTTACTGTAGGACTAGCTAGGGCCACACTATAAACACCTTACTGTAGGACTAGCTAGGGCCACACTATAAACACCTTACTGTAGGACTAGCTAGGGCCACACTATAAACACCTTACTGTAGGACTAGCTAGGGCCACACTATAAACACCTTACTGTAGGACTAGCTAGGGCCACACTATAAACACCTTACTGTAGGACTAGCTAGGGCCACACTATAAACACCTTACTGTAGGACTAGCTAGGGCCACACCATAAACACCTTACTGTAGGACTAGCTAGGGCCACACTATAAACACCTTACTGTAGGACTAGCTAGGGCCACACTATAAACACCTTACTGTAGGACTAGCTAGGGCCACACTATAAACACCTTACTGTAGGACTAGCTAGGGCCACACTATAAACACCTTACTGTAGGACTAGCTAGGGCCACACTATAAACACCTTACTGTAGGACTAGCTAGGGCCACACCATAAACACCTTACTGTAGGACTAGCTAGGGCCACACTATAAACACCTTACTGTAGGACTAGCTAGGGCCACACTATAAACACCTTACTGTAGGACTAGCTAGGGCCACACTATAAACACCTTACTGTAGGACTAGCTAGGGCCACACTATAAACACCTTACTGTAGGACTAGCTAGGGCCACACTATAAACACCTTACTGTAGGACTAGCTAGGGCCACACTATAAACACCTTACTGTATGACTAGCTAGGGCCACACCATAAACACCTTACTGTAGGACTAGCTAGGGCCACACTATAAACACCTTACTGTAGGACTAGCTAGGGCCACACTGTAGGACTAGCTAGGGCCACACTATAAACACCTTACTGTAGGACTAGCTAGGGCCACATTATAAACACCTTACTGTAGGACTAGCTAGGGCCACACTATAAACACCTTACTGTAGGACTAGCTAGGGCCCCACTATAAACACCTTACTGTAGGACTAGCTAGGGCCACACTATAAACACCTTACTGTAGGACTAGCTAGGGCCACACTATAAACACCTTACTGTAGGACTAGCTAGGGCCACACCATAAACACCTTACTGTAGGACTAGCTAGGGCCACACTATAAACACCTTACTGTAGGACTAGCTAGGGCCACACTATAAACACCTTACTGTAGGACTAGCTAGGGCCACGCTATAAACACCTTACTGTAGGACTAGCTAGGGCCACACCATAAACACCTTACTGTAGGACTAGCTAGGGCCACACTATAAACACCTTACTGTAGGACTAGCTAGGGCCACACTATAAACACCTTACTGTATGACTAGCTAGGGCCACACTATAAACACCTTACTGTAGGACTAGCTAGGGCCACACTATAAACACCTTACTGTAGGACTAGCTAGGGCCAATACTATAAACACCTTACTGTAGGACTAGCTAGGGCCCCACTATAAACACCTTACTGTAGGACTAGCTAGGGCCACACCATAAACACCTTACTGTAGGACTAGCTAGGGCCACACTATAAACACCTTACTGTAGGACTAGCTAGGGCCACACTATAAACACCTTACTGTATGACTAGCTAGGGCCACACTATACACACCTTACTGTATGACTAGCTAGGGCCACACTATAAACACCTTACTGTAGGACTAGCTAGGGCCACACTATACACACCTTACTGTATGACTAGCTAGGGCCCCACTATAAACACCTTACTGTAGGACTAGCTAGGGCCACACTATAAACACCTTACTGTAGGACTAGCTAGGGCCACACTATAAACACCTTACTGTAGGACTAGCTAGGGCCAATACTATAAACACCTTACTGTAGGACTAGCTAGGGCCCCACTATAAACACCTTACTGTAGGACTAGCTAGGGCCACACCATAAACACCTTACTGTAGGACTAGCTAGGGCCACACTATAAACACCTTACTGTAGGACTAGCTAGGGCCACACTATAAACACCTTACTGTATGACTAGCTAGGGCCACACTATACACACCTTACTGTATGACTAGCTAGGGCCACACTATAAACACCTTACTGTAGGACTAGCTAGGGCCACACTATACACACCTTACTGTATGACTAGCTAGGGCCCCACTATAAACACCTTACTGTAGGACTAGCTAGGGCCACACTATAAACACCTTACTGTAGGACTAGCTAGGGCCACACTATAAACACACTGTGATATACTGAAGGGCTACATTGTAAAAAAACATTTTTCACTCAGTTTTTATTTATTTGTTTATGTTATTTATTGACTCATCCTGTGTCAGAGTATAAAACAGTAACAATCAATGTGGATTAGTTAGTTAGTTTGTGTATTCTCTCTGTCTGTCTGTCTGTCTGTGTGTGTGTGTGTGTGTGTGTGTGTGTGTGTGTGTGTGTGTGTGTGTGTGTGTGTGTGTGTGTGTGTGTGTGTGTGTGTGTGTGTGTGTGTGTGTGTGTGTGCCTGATCATGACTCTGTGGGCCCTTGGGTCTCGTCCCTGATCCATCTTCTCTTACAGAACAGCACAGGTTTAGGGGTAATAGTTAAGTCCTAAAATATATCCACCCAGGGTCAGGCTCAACAGCATGAAACAGTATGGATGTTTAGGATCATAACCTTGTTGTTTCATCTGCTTGGTATGATTCTGATTGACAACCCACTTGGAGATTGTCTCTGATATCCGAGAGAGAGAGAGAGAGAGAGAGAGAGAGAGAGAGAGAGAGAGAGAGAGAGAGAGAGAGAGAGAGAGAGAGAGAGAGAGAGAGAGAGAGAGAGAGAGAGAGAGAGAGAGAGAGAGAGAGAGAGAGAGAGAGAGAGAGAGAGAGAGAGAGAGAGAGAGAGAACTGACAGTAGCAGTTTTTGGTTGAGTTCTGAGCCTCAGCAATATGGCAGAGGCCATGTTAAGCTTCTCTTTATTGGTAGAGAAGGTATTAACATGATGCTAGCTACTCATCATAATAATGTTAATCCCTCATCCTGGGCCTCTCTCTAGAAAACTGCATATTACCATTATAGTTATCATCACCCCAGGTCTTACTGTATCAGTATATTATAGTTATCATCACCCCAGGTCTTACTGTATCAATATATTATAGTTATCATCACCCCTGGTCTTACTGTATCAATATATTATAGTTATCATCACCCCAGGTCTTACTGTATCAATATATTATAGTTATCATCACCCCTGGTCTTTATCAATATATTATAGTTATCATCACCCCAGGTCTTACTGTATCAATATATTATAGTTATCATCACCCCAGGTCTTTATCAGTATATTATAGTTATCATCACCCCAGGTCTTACTGTATCAGTATATTATAGTTATCATCACCCCAGGTCTTACTGTATCAATATATTATAGTTATCATCACCCCAGGTCTTACTGTATCAGTATATTATAGTTATCATCACCCCAGGTCTTACTGTATCAGTATATTATAGTTATCATCACCCCAGGTCTTACTGTATCAGTATATTATAGTTATCATCACCCCAGGTCTTACTGTATCAATATATTATAGTTATCATCACCCCAGGTCTTTATCAATATATTATAGTTATCATCACCCCAGGTCTTACTGTATCAATATATTATAGTTATCATCACCCCAGGTCTTACTGTATCAATATATTATAGTTATCATCACCCCAGGTCTTACTGTATCAATATATTATAGTTATCATCACCCCAGGTCTTACTGTATCAATATATTATAGTTATCATCACCCGAGGTCTTACTGTATCAGTATATTATAGTTATCATCACCCCAGGTCTTTATCAGTATATTATAGTTATCATCACCCCAGGTCTTACTGTATCAGTATATTATAGTTATCATCACCCCAGGTCTTACTGTATCAGTATATTATAGTTATCATCACCCCAGGTCTTTATCAATATATTATAGTTATCATCACCCCAGGTCTTACTGTATCAATATATTATAGTTAATAAATACAAAATACACATGTAAAGTAATGAGATTCCATTTCACTCCTGCTCCACCTCATCATCCCTCCTCCCTCATCCCGTCCTCCTATCTCCTCATCCCCCCTCTGTCACCCCCTTCTCCATCTCCCTCTCCTCTGTCGCTCAGCCCCTGTATGTAGCTATTGATTTCTCTGTGAATGACTTCATTGGTGTTGATTTTCCCTGGACCAGCTATCTGCCTCGTTCGGGACAGCCGGGTGCTGACTGGCTCTGGCCCAGGGGAAAGACCACCTGTTTTTAACCTCAACGGCTATTGGCAGATGCTTGGCTTGCTTAGTGTGGATGGATGCTTGCAAAGCTGACTGGGTGGAAGTGTGTCCGTGTGTGTGTGTCTCTGTGTGTGTGTGTCTCTCTGTGTGTGTGTGTGTGTGTGTGTGTGTGTGTGTGTGTGTGTGTGTGTGTGTGTGTGTGTGTGTGTGTGTGTGTGTGTGTGTGTGTGTGTGTGTGTGTGTGTGTGTGTGTGTGTGTGTGTGTGTGTGTGTGTGTGAAGGAGGAGGACTGTTGGGTGTGTGTGTGTTGCTGTTTTCCCATGAGAGAAGAAGAGACAAATTGGCTGTCTAGAGTTCGAAACTTCTAATTAGCTTGTTTGGCAGAGATCAATTCTGTCAATTCTGATTCAGTTCTGTTCATTCTGATTCTGTTCTGCCTGTTCTGATTCTGTTCTGTCCATTCTGATTCTGTTCCGTCCATTCTGACACATTTCTGTCCATTTTGTTCAGTCAACATCAGATTTATTTCAGCCCTTAATGTTATTTCATGCTTATAATGGACACCTCTTCTCCATCTGAAATGTGTCAAAAGTTGGATCCAACATTAGATCTGAGACCTGTTCATACACCCATTAAGGGTGTCAATTGAATGCTTGTAGAAAAGCCCTTTATGGCTGAACAAATATTATGTTGGTTCCCATTTAAGGCAAAACAACTACACTATATATACAAAAGTATTTGGACAGCCCTTCAAATTAGTGGATTCGGCTATTCCAGCCACACCCTTTGCTGACAGGTGTATAAAATTTAGCATACAACCATGCATACGCCATAGACAAACAATAGTAGTAGAATGGCCAGTACTGAAGAGCTCAGTTACTTTCAACATGGCACCGTCAAAGGATGCCACCTTTCCAACAAGTCAGTTTGTCATATTTCTGCCCTGCTAGAGCTGCCCCCATCAACTGTAAATGCTGTTATTGTGAAGTGGAGATGCCTAGTGGCAACAACGGCTCAGCCGCAAAGTGGTGGGCCACACAAGCTCACAGAACAGGTCCGCTGAGTGCTGAAGCGCGGTAGATAGAGGACTATTTATTACAAATTTGAACTGTAAGGAAATATATAAAAAATTCAGAACTCGTTGAATACCTAATGCGGTTGATGAGTTGCTTTTGTTCCAGCCCAGCAGTAACACATCGGATTCAACTAATCACCTAATTGTTGATATGTTGATTCAGGTGTGTTACTACTGGATTGGAGTTAAACAGTAAATACAATAGACTCCTCCCCCTCCCCACCCATAGAGGGCAGCCTTGCTCCCATTATACACTTAACTGTAAACAGGTCAGAGTGATCTCTCTCTCTCTCTCTCTCTCTCTCTCTCTCTCTCTCTCTCTCTCTCTCTCTCTCTCTCTCTCTCTCTCTCTCTCTCTCTCTCTCTCTCTCTCTCTCTCTCTCTCTCTCTCTCTCTCTCTCTCTCTCTCTCTCTCTCTCTCTCTCTCTCTCTCTCTCTCTCTCTCTCTCTCTCTCTCTCTGTCTCTCTGTCTCTCTCGCGTTCCTTTGCAATAAGATGAACCCATTTCATCTGCGCTGCTGCTGGGTGAATCACTAGGAGAGAACCTCCATCAGGCCCAGGTGTTGCCCTCCCTGCCTGGGCTCTGGGCTGGGTGGCTCTGGGATGGGCCTCTCTTAGAGATGGGTTGGAGGGAGGTCTTGTGTGTGTTTATGTGTCTATGCCTCTGTGTGATGTCTCAATGTGAACGGGATAATCCCATAATCTGATAACAACCCACTGTGCAGATTTGGTGATTAAAGTTCTGATGCAAACTACCGCTAGTTGCCATGGCTGCTGGATGGAGGAGAAGAGGTGAATAAATCTTGGTGTGTGTGTGTGTGTGTGTGTGTGTGTGTGTGTGTGTGTGTGTGTGTGTGTGTGTGTGTGTGTGTGTGTGTGTGTGTGTGAGAGTCTATCATCTTCTGTTGTTTGTGTTCCTATCCCGTTAATCCCAAAGTGTTTGTTTTCATCATCACAATAGTAGAGCTTCCTCACAGGAATTCTGATTCTGATTGACTTAAACCACATTCAGACTGGCTGATGGAGACTGTGTTTCTCTAAGGTTTGTCATCATTTAATCCTACTTGAATAGACTTAAACAGAACAACAATACAACCATTGCATAGCCTGTCAATTTTCACAAGATATGTAGAATATGTTTAAAGATGCCTTATTATGAGTTGTTTGTAATGCAGATAACGAACCTTGTGTAAAAACACATTTGGTGAAGCTTGACCTGACCTGACTGACTGACTGACTGACTGACTGACTGACTGACTGACTGACTGACTGACTAGCCATTTGAACTGAGCTACCTGACTGACTGACTGACTGACTGACTGACTAGCCATTTGAACTGAACTACCTGACTGACTGACTGACTGACTGACTGACTGACTGACTGACTGACTGACTGACTGACTAGCCATTTGAACTGAGCTACCTGACTGACTGACTGACTGACTGACTGACTAGCCATTTGAACTGAACTACCTGACTGACTGACTGACTGACTGACTGACTGACTGACTGACTGACTGACTGACTAGCCATTTGAACTGAGCTACCTCTGACTGACTGACTGACTGACTGACTAGCCATTTGAACTGAGCTACCTGACTGACTGACTGACTGACTGACTAGCCATTTGAACTGAACTACCTGACTGACTGACTGACTGACTAGCCATTTGAACTGAACTACCTGACTGACTGACTGATCTGACTGACTAGCCATTTTAACTGAACTACCTGACTGACTGACTGACTGACTAGCCATTTGAACTGAACTATCTGACTGACTGACTGACTGACTAGCCATTTGAACTGAGCTACCTGACTGACTGACTGACTGACTAGCCATTTTAACTGAACTACCTGACTGACTGACTGACTGACTAGCCATTTTAACTGAACTACCTGACTGACTGACTGACTAGCCATATGAACTGAACTATCTGACTGACTGACTGACTGACTGACTAGCCATTTGAACTGAGCTACCTGACTGACTGACTGACTGACTAGCCATTTTAACTGAACTACCTGACTGACTGACTAGCCATTTGAACTGAGCTACCTGACTGACTGACTGACTGGCTGACTGACTAGCCATTTGAAATGAGCTACCTGACTGACTGACCGACTGACTAGCCATTTGAACTGAGCTACCTGACTGACTGACTGAC
This sequence comes from Salvelinus alpinus, assembly GCF_045679555.1. Taxonomy (NCBI): domain Eukaryota; kingdom Metazoa; phylum Chordata; class Actinopteri; order Salmoniformes; family Salmonidae; genus Salvelinus; species Salvelinus alpinus. The sequence continues at coordinate 15,834,520 of NC_092086.1, forward strand.
TAGCCATTTGAACTGAGCTACCTGACTGACTGACTGACTGACTGACTGACTGACTAGCCATTTGAACTGAGCTAACTGACTGACTGACTGACTGACTGGCCATTTGAACTGAGCTACCTGACTGACTGACTGACTGACTGACCAACTGACTAGCCATTTGAACTGAGCTAACTGACTGACTGACTGACTGACTGGCCATTTGAACTGAGCTACCTGACTGACTGACTGACCTTCTAGCCATTTCCTTGTTGTGGTGTGTGGTGAAGCAGTGTCTGTTATTTGATCCGACAGGAGGAAAACATCCCCACAGTAAACACTGGAAACACAGATTGATGGCTGTGGTCAGCTGTCTGAATTAAATGTCCACTATTTTACAGTCACAGTATCACAGTAGGCTGAAGCTTGAAACACCAAGGCCAGACAACAACATGGAGACCCTGCCGCTCAGCTTCAGCTTTGCGTTTCATTCTGTAAATATGCCGTAACATTTTACTCTTAACTGTACGTTTTACAGTTAACTGGAATTTCTAGTAAACTGGTAAAACATTTCCCGTTAACTGGTTTAACTGGTATTTTCCTGGTATTTACAGTCAGTATATAGTATTACAGTGTCTGGTACTTAAGCCTATTTCAAAGACTTCAGCTCAGTAGCGAACTAACCTCGTTCCCAGGCTCAGTTGCTACTGCATATAGCTTCCACAGAGAAAGAGGCGGCCAGTGGGCTAGATTAACAGCCAATGAACTACCTGGTACTAAATGGTTTGCGGTCACTGTTGTGTTCAGCTGTGTGATGTTTTCATCTTCTCACCTTCAACGGTAATGGCATTAGCCTACCAGCGAGTTTGTGGCAGTTCGCTAGCAAGCTGAACTACGTTTAATGTGAATTGCATTATCAGCTTCCATGGTACATTTGTTACTGTGAATCTTCTTCTAATGAATCAACATAGACTGTGAGCTGAATGGAGATTCTACAGTATGTATCTAAGACCATAGTGATATAGGAATCACTGATACGTTGATCTGAGACAATTGCATTTCCAGCTTCAGTCCATTTAGTATAACAGTGGTAACAGTGGCGTTTAATGAATCCCCATAGACTGTGAGCTGAGTAGCATGGAGATTGGACAGTAGTAAGCTCCTACAGTGTATTTTGGTGCCGGTCCTGTGTGGCTCAGTCGTTAAGAGCGTGACCCTGGCAACGCCAAGGTCATGGGTTCAGTTTCTGCTGGGATGGTAAACACACACTAAAAGTGTACGCTCTCACTGTATTGTAAGTGCCTCTGGATGAAAACATCTGTCAAGTAGCATACTGTAGCAATCCTCGCTAATAAGCCATGTTAAAATTCCCACCAGGTGGGTTAACCCTATCGGCGCGATTCATAGCTTGTTTGTCTTTCACGCAAGCGACCTGGGTCCTTGGCCCTGGCCCTCCATTCACTGTAATATATATATATATTTTTTTACAGCTACACCCCTGCATACAGGTACCGTTATTCACATAAACAGTGGGTAGACAGTGAATAGTCTATAGTAAAGAGTAGTGGAATATGTTGATGTAACCAGTGTGTTAGTCTATAGTAAAGAGTAGTGGAATATGTTGATGTAACCAGTGTGTTAGTCTATAGTAAAGAGTAGTGGAATATGTTGATGTAACCAGTGTGTTAGTCTATAGTAAAGAGTAGTGGAATATGTTGATGTAACCAGTGTGTTAGTCTATAGTAAAGAGGAGTGGAATATGTTGATGTAACCAGTGTGTTAGTCTATAGTAAAGAGTAGTGGAATATGTTGATGTAACCAGTGTGTTAGTCTATAGTAAAGAGTAGTGGAATATGTTGATGTAACCAGTGTGTTAGTCTATAGTAAAGAGTAGTGGAATATGTTGATGTAACCAGTGAGTTAGTCTATAGTAAAGAGTAGTGGAATATGTTGATGTAACCAGTGTGTTAGTCTATAGTAAAGAGTAGTGGAATATGTTGATGTAACCAGTGTGTTAGTCTATAGTAAAGAGTAGTGGAATATGTTGATGTAACCAGTGAGTTAGTCTATAGTAAAGAGTAGTGGAATATGTTGATGTAACCAGTGTGTTAGTCTATAGTAAAGAGTAGTGGAATATGTTGATGTAACCAGTGTGTTAGTCTATAGTAAAGAGGAGTGGAATATGTTGATGTAACCAGTGTGTTAGTCTATAGTAAAGAGTAGTGGAATATGTTGATGTAACCAGTGAGTTAGTCTATAGTAAAGAGTAGTGGAATATGTTGATGTAACCAGTGTGTTAGTCTATAGTAAAGAGTAGTGGAATATGTTGATGTAACCAGTGTGTTAGTCTATAGTAAAGAGGAGTGGAATATGTTGATGTAACCAGTGTGTTAGTCTATAGTAAAGAGTAGTGGAATATGTTGATGTAACCAGTGAGTTAGTCTATAGTAAAGAGTAGTGGAATATGTTGATGTAACCAGTGAGTTAGTCTATAGTAAAGAGTAGTGGAATATGTTGATGTAACCAGTGAGTTAGTCTATAGTAAAGAGTAGTGGAATATGTTGATGTAACCAGTGTGTTAGTCTATAGTAAAGAGTAGTGGAATATGTTGATGTAACCAGTGTGTTAGTCTATAGTAAAGAGTAGTGGAATATGTTGATGTAACCAGTGTGTTAGTCTATAGTAAAGAGTAGTGGAATATGTTGATGTAACCAGTGTGTTAGTCTATAGTAAAGAGTAGTGGAATATGTTGATGTAACCAGTGTGTTAGTCTATAGTAAAGAGTAGTGGAATATGTTGATGTAACCAGTGTGTTAGTCTATAGTAAAGAGTAGTGGAATATGTTGATGTAACCAGTGTGTTAGTCTATAGTAAAGAGTAGTGGAATATGTTGATGTAACCAGTGAGTTAGTCTATAGTAAAGAGGAGTGGAATATGTTGATGTAACCAGTGTGTTAGTCTATAGTAAAGAGTAGTGGAATATGTTGATGTAACCAGTGTGTTAGTCTATAGTAAAGAGGAGTGGAATATGTTGATGTAACCAGTGTGTTAGTCTATAGTAAAGAGGAGTGGAATATGTTGATGTAACCAGTGTGTTAGTCTATAGTAAAGAGTAGTGGAATATGTTGATGTAACCAGTGTGTTAGTCTATAGTAAAGAGTAGTGGAATATGTTGATGTAACCAGTGAATAGTCTATAGTAAAGAGTAGTGGAATATGTTGATGTAACCAGTGTGTTAGTCTATAGTAAAGAGTAGTGGAATATATTGATGTAACCAGTGTGTTAGTCTACATTACATTTACATTTACATTTAAGTCATTTAGCAGACGCTCTTATCCAGAGCGACTTACAAATTGACCAGTGTGTTAGTGTAGAGTTCAGGGCAGTCCTGTCAGTCTGAGTCTCATTATGATGGATAGAGGGGGAAAACAGCAAGCACACAGGATTTGATAAACTGCCCTGTGTGCAACCCAGGTCCCTCTCGTCCTCTCTCTCTCTCTCTCTCTCTCTCTCTCTCTCTCTCTCTCTCTCTCTCTCTCTCTCTCTCTCTCTCTCTCTCTCTCTCTCTCTCTCTCTCTCTCTCTCTCTCTCTCTCTCTCTCTCTCTCTCTCTCTCTCTCTCTCTCTCTCTCTCTCTCTCTCCTCATTCTCTGACTCAGCTACACATGCACAAGGGCACACACACGTGCATGGTACACACAAATATGCACACACAAACATCATTAATCACATGGTGGAAGTGTGTGCTTGTGTCTGTGTGTGCGTGCACGTGTGCATGCTTACGTGTGTGAGTGATTGACGATGAGTGATTTAGGATGGAAGAGTGTGTTTTTATTTCAGGTCCTAAATTAATCGTTGACAGGTGATTGTTTTTTTGTGGATTTACTGTAGTTGAAGCTGCTTTTAACCTTTTACTGCAGTGGGCTAAATCAGCGTCACACAGAGTGTTTCTGGGTAGTCTTAAACAAATCTACTTTGAAACAAAACTATACACCTCACACACATGGTTCTGGGCTTAAACAAAAGAAGACCCCTGTACCATGTCAGATATAGAGTTTAAATGTATTACATTTTGAGTTTGCATCCCAATATTACACTTAATATACTGTATATTGAACAAAAATATAAATGCAACATGTGACAATTTCAACACTTTTACTGAGTTACAGTTCAAGGAAATCGGTAAATTGAAATAAATAAATTAGACCCTAATTACATTTACATTTAAGTCATTTAGCAGACGCTCTTATCCAGAGCGACTTACAAGTTGGTGCATTCACCTTATGATATCCAGTGGAACAACCACTTTACAATAGTGCATCTAACTCTTTTAAGGGGGGGGGGGGGGGGGTTAGAAGGATTACTTTATCCTATCCTAGGTATTCCTTAAAGAGGTGGGGTTTCAGGTGTTTCCGGAAGGTGGTGATTGACTCCGCTGACCTGGCGTCGTGGGGGAGTTTGTTCCACCATTGGGGTGCCAGAGCAGCGAACAGTTTTGACTGGGCTGAGCGGGAGCTGTACTTCCTCAGAGGTAGGGAGGCGAGCAGGCCAGAGGTGGATGAACGCAGTGCCCTTGTTTGGGTGTAGGGCCTGATCAGAGCCTGAAGGTACGGAGGTGCCGTTCCCCTCACAGCTCCGTAGGCAAGCACCATGGTCTTGTAGCGGATGCGAGCTTCAACTGGAATGGATAATCTATGGATTTCACTTGACTCGGCGTGGGGTACAGCCATGGGTGGGACTGGGAGGGCATAGGCCCATCCACTGAGGAGCCAGGCCCATCCACTGAGGAGCCAGGCCCAGCCAATCAGAATGAGTTTTTCCCCACAAAAGGGATTTATTACAGACAGAAATACTCCTGAGTTTCATCAGCTGTCTGGGTGGCTGGTCTCAGACCATCCCACAGGTGAAGAAGCCGGATGTGGAGGTCCGGGTGGCTGGTCTCAGACCATCCCACAGGTGAAGAAGCCAGATGTGGAGGTCCGGGTGGCTGGTCTCAGACCATCCCACAGGTGAAGAAGCCAGATGTGGAGGTCCGGGTGGCTGGTCTCAGACCATCCCACAGGTGAAGAAGCCAGATGTGGAGGTCCGGGTGGCTGGTCCCAGACCATCCCACAGGTGAAGAAGCCGGATGTGGAGGTCCGGGTGGCTGGTCCCAGACCATCCCACAGGTGAAGAAGCCGGATGTGGAGGTCCGGGTGGCTGGTCCCAGACCATCCCACAGGTGAAGAAGCCAGATGTGGAGGTCCGGGTGGCTGGTCCCAGACCATCCCACAGGTGAAGAAGCCGGATGTGGAGGTCCAGGTGGCTGGTCTCAGACCATCCCACAGGTGAAGAAGCCGGATGTGGAGGTCCAGGTGGCTGGTCTCAGACCATCCCACAGGTGAAGAAGCCAGATGTGGAGGTCCGGGTGGCTGGTCTCAGACCATCCCACAGGTGAAGAAGCCAGATGTGGAGGTCCGGGTGGCTGGTCCCAGACCATCCCACAGGTGAAGAAGCCGGATGTGGAGGTCCGGGTGGCTGGTCCCAGACCATCCCACAGGTGAAGAAGCCAGATGTGGAGGTCCGGGTGGCTGGTCCCAGACCATCCCACAGGTGAAGAAGCCGGATGTGGAGGTCCGGGTGGCTGGTCTCAGACCATCCCACAGGTGAAGAAGCCGGATGTGGAGGTCCGGGTGGCTGGTCCCAGACCATCCCACAGGTGAAGAAGCCGGATGTGGAGGTCCGGGTGGCTGGTCTCAGACCATCCCACAGGTGAAGAAGCCGGATGTGGAGGTCCGGGTGGCTGGTCTCAGACCATCCCACAGGTGAAGAAGCCGGATGTGGAGGTCCGGGTGGCTGGTCTCAGACCATCCCACAGGTGAAGAAGCCGGATGTGGAGGTCCGGGTGGCTGGTCTCAGACCATCCCACAGGTGAAGAAGCCGGATGTGGAGGTCCGGGTGGCTGGTCTCAGACCATCCCACAGGTGAAGAAGCCAGATGTGGAGGTCCGGGTGGCTGGTCCCAGACCATCCCACAGGTGAAGAAGCCAGATGTGGAGGTCCAGGGCTGGCGTGGTTACATGTGGTCTGCGGTGGTGAGACCGGTTGGACGTACTGGCAAATTCTCTAAAACGACGTTGGAGGCGGTTTATGGTAGAGAGATGAACATTAAATTCTCTGGCAACAGCTTACATGGACATTCTCGAAGTCAGGATGCCAATTGCACGCTCCCTCAAAACTTGAGACATCTGTGGCATTGTGTTGTGTGACAAAACTGCACATTTTAGAGTGGCCTTCTATTTTCACCAGCACAAGGTGCACCTGTGTAATGATCATGCTGTTTAAAAATCTTCATTATATGCCACACCTGTCAGGTGGATGGATTATCTTGACAAAGGAGAAAAGTTCACTAACAGGCATGTAAAGAAATTTGTGCACAGAATTTGTGCGTATGGAAAAAATTTGGGATTTTTTATTTCAGCTCATGAAACGTGGGACCAACACTTTACATGTTGTGTTCATATTTTTGTTCAGGATACATCACAGAAGACTGAAATATAACAAAACCATTTGACATACAACCACTGGATTGTCAGCGTTTGACTGCAGGAAATATCTACAGGACTCCTGTCTGTTCATTTGTATTGATATTATCCAATAGAAGGATTGTCTTATTTTACTGTAGAAATTACATCACAATATGATAAAACATGGCCACCAAATCTGTCATCTGCCTCACACACGCATGTACACACACACACACACACACACACACACACACACACACACACACACACACACACACACACACACACACACACACACACACACACACACACACACACACACACACACACACACACACAGGACGAGTGGGGACAGAGATGAACATTTAAACCAAGGTTTGACATGTATCATTAGTGCGTGAATCATGTTTAAACTGCAGTCATCTGTTGGTGCTGAATCATGTTTAGGAACAGTATGTGACGATATTTATGTCTGGTCCTTCTCTCTCCGTTTCCAAGGACATGTTGTCTTGACTATAGGTTATTTATCTTTTTCTGGGTCAACAAACAAATTCTGGATGGCTTGGAAACCGTCACCAGTTAGCCTGGCTACATGTCTGGTTTCATGGTCACCAGCCCTACCTGGTGGCCCTGCCAGTTGCCAGGCAACATGAAGTCAGTTTGGCTGAACTAGACTGGCAACCAGTTTGCTGTCTAGTCCTAACCCCGGTCTCTGGCCCTTGGTCAAGCCATGATTTCCCCCCCCCATTGTTAAGGCAAACCATGGCACTGTTTTTTACTTGACACATGTCCTGGTGTATGTTGTTTGGAACTAAATGTTTGCTGGCTTCTTGACCAGGGCTCAGATGAGATGTTAATGTCGATGTGACTTCCCTTCCATGATACACGCTGGTCCTGCCAGTTGCCAGACAACAGGACGTCAGTTTGGCTGAGACACAACTAGACGGCAGCCACCAGTCTGCAAATTAGATTTCTGAAGAGAAAGTGTTGGGAGTGTTGTACTGTACTTCTGTCGTTCACAGCATGGCCATCCTTGCCTCCTAACCCCATTCCCTGGCCCCTGGTCAAGGATGCTGCATTGGGTCTTTGGCCCCTAGTCAAATCTACAGGATTACTCTGGGGGACTTCGGGTTCCAGTGTCTCTGAGCTGCTCCAGTATGGTCATCACTATCTGGTCATGCTAAGGAGGATGGAAGTATGACTCTTTCTCTTCAAACATGTTATTTAACAGCTAGCCCTAACCCTAACCCTAATCCTAACTCTAACCCTAGACAGAAGTTTATATGAGTGTAGAATTGTAGTTGGCGCTGGCTATACTAAGTCAAGGACAGGTTGTGATGTGTCTGTGAAGTGTCTGTGATGTCATGTGTCTGTGATGTCATGTGTCTGTGATGTGATCTGATGTGATGTCATGTGTCTGTGATGTCAAGTCATGTGTCTGTGATGTCATGTGTCTGTGATGTGGCTGTGATGTCATGTGTCTGTGGTGTTTCTGTGAGTCTGTGATGTGATGTCATGTGTCTGTGATGTATCTGTGATGTGATCTGATGTGATGTCATGTGTCTGTGAGGTTTAAGATAGCTGTTGTTCACCTTCCCCTATTGTGTGTGTGAAGGGGATTTTAAGTAAACCCCCACTGTGCTGTTTCACCAGCAAGGCACTCCGGGGTTTTAAGTAAACCCCCACTGTGCTGTTTCACCAGCAAGGCACTCCCTACTAATGTCTTGTCTGTCCTGTATCACCAAAGAATTTACTGTCCTGTATCACCAAAGACTTTAATGTCCTGTATCACCAAAGACTTTACTGTCCTGTATCACCAAAGACTTTACTGTCCTTTATCACCAAAGACTTTACTGTCCTTTATCACCAAAGACTTTACTGTCCTGTATCACCAAAGACTTTACTGTCCTGTATCACCAAACGTTACTGTCCTGTATCAACAGACTTTACTGTCCTGCATCACCAAAGACTTTACTGTCCTTTATCACCAAAGACTTTACTGTCCTTTATCACCAGACTTTACTGTCCTGTATCACCAAAGACTTTACTGTCCTGTATCACCAGACTTGACTGTTGTGTATCAACAGACTTTACTGTCCTGCATCACCAAAAACTTTACTGTCCTGTATCACCAAATACTTTACTGTCCTGTATCACCAGGCTTTACTGTCCTGTATCACCAGACTTTACTATCCTGTATCACCAGACTTTACTGTCCTGTATCACCAGACTTTACTGTCCTGTATCACCAAAGACTTTACTGTCCTGTATCACCAGACTTTACTGTCTTTTATCACCAAAGACTTTACTGTCCTGTATCACCAAAGACTTTACTGTCCTGTATCACCAAAGACTTTACTGTCCTGTATCACCAAAGACTTTACTGTCCTTTATCACCAAATACTTTACTGCCCTTTATCACCATACTTTACTGTCCTGTATCACCAAAGACTTTACTGTCCTTTATCACCAGACTTTACTGTCCTGTATCAACAGACTTTACTGTCCTGCATCACCAAATACTTTACTGTCCTTTATCACCAAAGACTTTACTGTCCTTTATCACCAGACTTTACTGTCCTGTATCAACAGACTTTACTGTCCTGCATCACCAAAGACTTTACTGTCCTGCATCACCAAAGACTTTACTGTCCTTTATCACCAGACTTTACTGTCCTGTATCACCAAAGACTTTACTGTCCTGTATCACCAAAGACTTTACTGTCCTGTATCAACATACTTTACTGTCCTGCATCACCAAAGACTTTACTGTCCTGTATCACCAAATACTTTACTGTCCTGTATCATCAGACTTTACTGTCCTGTATCACCAAAGACTTTACTTGTTGGTATCACCAAACTTTACTGTCCTGTATCACCAAATACTTTACTGTCCTGTATCACCAGGCTTTACTGTCCTGTATCACCAGACTTTACTGTCCTGTATCACCAGACTTTACTGTCCTGTATCACCAGACTTTACTGTCCTGTATCACCAGACTTTACTGTCCTGTATCACCAAAGACTTTACTGTCCTGTATCACCAGACTTTACTGTCCTTTATCACCAAAGACTTTACTGTCCTGTATCACCAAAGACTTTACTGTCCTGTATCACCAAAGACTTTACTGTCCTGTATCACCAAAGACTTTACTGTCCTTTATCACCAAAGACTTTACTGTCCTTTATCACCAGACTTTACTGTCCTGTATCACCAGACTTTACTGTCCTGTATCACCAAATACTTTACTGTCCTTTATCACCAAAGACTTTACTGTCCTGTATCACCAGACTTTACTGTCCTGCATCACCAAATACTTTACTGTCCTTTATCACCAAAGACTTTACTGTCCTTTATCACCAGACTTTACTGTCCTGTATCAACAGACTTTACTGTCCTGCATCACCAAAGACTTTACTGTCCTGCATCACCAAAGACTTTACTGTCCTTTATCACCAGACTTTACTGTCCTGTATTACCAAAGACTTTACTGTCCTGTATCACCAAAGACTTTACTGTCCTATATCAACATACTTTACTGTCCTGCATCACCAAAGACTTTACTGTCCTGTATCACCAAATACTTTACTGTCCTGTATCATCAGACTTTACTGTCCTGTATCACCAAAGACTTTACTTGTTGGTATCACCAAACTTTACTGTCCTGTATCACCAGACTTTACTGTCCTGTATCACCAAAGACTTTACTGTCCTGCATCACCAGACTTTACTGTCCTTTATCACCAAATACTTTACTGTCATGTATCACCAAAGACTTTACTGTCCTGCATCACCAAAGACTTTACTTGTTGGTATCACCAGACTCTACTGTCCTGTATCACCAAAATGTACTGTCCTGTATCACCAGACTTTACTGTCCTGTATCACCAGACTTTACTGTCCTGTATCACCAAAGACTTTACTGTCCTGTATCACCAGACTTTACTGTCCTTTATCACCAAAGACTTTACTGTCCTGTATCACCAAAGACTTTACTGTCCTGTATCACCAAAGACTTTACTGTCCTGTATCACCAAAGACTTTACTGTCCTGTATCACCAAAGACTTTACTGTCCTGTATCACCAAAGACTTTACTGTCTTGTATCGCCAAAGACTTTACTGTCCTGTATCACCAACGACTTTACTGTCCTTTATCACCAGACTTTACTGTCCTGTATCACCAGACTTTACTGTCCTTTATCACCAAAGACTTTACTGTCCTTTTTCACCAGACTTTACTGTCCTGTATCACCAAAGACTTTACTGTCCTGCATCACCAAATACTTTACTGTCCTTTATCACCAAAGACTTTACTGTCCTTTATCACCAGACTTTACTGTCCTTTTTCACCAGACTTTACTGTCCTGTATCACCAAAGACTTTACTGTCCTGCATCACCAAAGACTTTACTGTCCTTTATCACCAGACTTTACTGTCCTGTATTACCAAAGACTTTACTGTCCTGTATCACCAAAGACTTTACTGTCCTATATCAACATACTTTACTGTCCTGCATCACCAAAGACTTTACTGTCCTGTATCACCAAATACTTTACTGTCCTGTATCATCAGACTTTACTGTCCTGTATCACCAAAGACTTTACTTGTTGGTATCACCAAACTTTACTGTCCTGTATCACCAGACTTTACTGTCCTGTATCACCAAAGACTTTACTGTCCTGCATCACCAGACTTTACTGTCCTTTATCACCAAATACTTTACTGTCATGTATCACCAAAGACTTTACTGTCCTGCATCACCAAATACTTTACTTGTTGGTATCACCAGACTCTACTGTCCTGTATCACCAAAATGTACTGTCCTGTATCACCAGACTTTACTGTCCTGTATCACCAGACTTTACTGTCCTGTATCACCAGACTTTACTGTCCTTTATCACCAAAGACTTTACTGTCCTGTATCACCAAAGACTTTACTGTCCTGTATCACCAAAGACTTTACTGTCCTGTATCACCAAAGACTTTACTGTCCTTTATCACCAAATACTTTACTGTCCTGTATCACCAGACTTTACTGTCCTTTATCACCAAAGACTTTACTGTCCTTTTTCACCAGACTTTACTGTCCTGTATCACCAAAGACTTTACTGTCCTGTATCACCAGACGTTACTGTCCTGTATCAACAGACTTTACTGTCCTTTATCACCAAAGACTTTACTGTCCTTTTTCACCAGACTTTACTGTCCTGTATCACCAGACTTTACTGTCCTGTATCAACAGACTTTACTGTCCTGCATCACCAAAGACTTTACTGTCCTGTATCACCAGACTTTACTGTCCTGCATCACCAAATACTTTACTGTCCTGTATTACCAAAGACTTTACTGTCCTGCATCACCAAAGACTTTACTTGTTGGTATCACCAGACTGTACTGTCCTGTATCACCAGAATTTACTGTCCTGTATCACCAAATACTTTACTGTCCCGTATCACCAAAACGTTACTGTCCTGTATCACTAGATTTTACTGTCCTGTATCACCAGACCTTACTGTCCTGTATCACCAACGACTTTGCTGTCCTGTATCACCAAAGACTTTACTGTCCTTTATCACCAAATACTTTATTGTCCTGCATCACCAGACTTTACTGTCCTGCATCACCAGACTTTACTGTCCTGTATCACCAAATACTTTACTGTTCTTTATCACCAAAGACTTTACTGTCCTGTATCACCAAAGACTTTACTGTCCTGTATCACCAGACTTTACTGTCCTTTCTCAGAGAGTTAGGCTAGATGACTGTTCAATAGTACATCTCTTATTCTCTGATTCTCTCTGTCCCATGCTTTCTCTCTTTTTGTATTGTGTTGTGTTATGTTGTATAGTGTTGTATAGTGTTGTGTTGTGTTATGTTGTATTGTATAGTGTTGTATTGTGTTGAGTTGTGTTGTGATGTATTGTATAGTGTTGTATTGTGTTGAGTTGTGTTGTGGACTCAACATAGAGCTGTGTACAAATTATAATCCTGTTATTACCTAATTAATAGTCCAGACTGACTGGATCACAGAGAGAGAGACAGGAAGTGCTCTCAGGGCAGGATTCTCAGAACAGGATAGCACACAGAGACACACATCCACAGACAAACATGATCATGTGTGCAGACAGACAGACGGATGGACAGACACGTGTACAACACAACTGAACAGGCACACACACATACACACACAGATGCACCCCGGATCACATCACTACTCTAGTTTATAAGTAATATCAATGAAACTAATGTCTCAAGAGATTAAATGTTTGCTTCCAAATGGAGTGAGAAGGACTTTTGTTGGATAAAACATCAGTCCCCCACCTGGCTTTATTGTTAGTCAGCCAAATGTTATGTTTTTCCAAACAGCAAACCGAAACTTAGAGTTGTCTGGACCAGGGACATGTTGTGTTTATGCAACTCTATGCAACAAAAGGCTCACAATTGGACAGACTGCAGGCGGTTAATGCGAAATAAGAGCCATATAAAGCAATTCGTGACAGGCTTAGTCCTTATCCAACCCTATCAGGCCTCAGAGTGTCTCTGGTTCAGGCCTATGTCGGGCGGCTCCTGTAAAAGCAACCAAAGGTCCCTACAGAAGCTTTTCTCCTAACATCTAGGCTACAGCTGTTCATACATATGCCAACACATTCTTTAAACAAACTTCCAGATTGACCAACTGATGATAAAAATATGTAATAATAATTTCTGAGTAGCCTACTAGAAAATGTACTTTATTTGCTTTTTGGTTTTGCTGTCTCCCGTTTCATTCCGTAAGAGAAGAGAAGGGCCATAAAGAGAAATGTTTTTAACCTGTTGAAGTTGGTGACGTTTTAGAACGTTGGAACGACGATCCGTTAACTGCGCGCGGAATTAGAGGGCTGCAGGCAGATGATCATGTGGCTCGAGCGAAAGGAAGACCCCTGCGCGCTGAGCCGCTGAGAGCGCGGGCTTTGGTGGACTCCGGAAGGGGGGATGAAATAGAATTCAACGTTGCCTGGCGACCGACCGACCGACCGACGGTCGATTGAACTATTGGAGTCAATATGCCAACGTTTTCTGTCATGTACAAAGGAGCAGTTATCATTAGCAGGTAAATTCCCGTGAAGAGAGGAAGAGGGAGCGGAGCAGGTGTTTATGAAAGAATGGTGATGTGCTTTACAAAGACGCTTTTTACCTTCTTGAACACTTGCCCACGTTTTTTTTATATATATAGGAATACTAGTCTATTATTGCAACAGTTGATGACCAGAATGTAATTTGTTTCGTCTGGTTCAGGCTGTCAATTTATTGAAAAACAGATTTTAAAGCGCGCCTTTGATTCGTGCGTTTCTAAGCTGCTGTCCGTTTCTCGCGAGCATGTGGACATGTTCAGAGGATTGTAAATCTCCACCGCAGATGCCCGATAGATAACAAATTCTGTTTTGATAGTGCAATTCACTGTAGAATATATCCCCTTTTTGTTGTGAACACAATATATAATGTAGTCAAAACGAATGTATTAAAAAAATACATATTTTTTTGCAGGTTTGATCAATTCCAATAATGTTTGGAGTTGTGTTGCGCCGCTAAATTGTTGTTGATAAAGAACAAATGTAATACTAGTGTAT
>NC_092086.1:15848708-15883708 GCF_045679555.1 Salvelinus alpinus
GTATTTTACCCAGTGTGTAGTCTATCTTTAGTGTATTTTACCCAGTGTGTAGTCTATCTTTAGTCTATTTTACCCAGTGTGTAGTCTATTTTTCCCAGTGTGTAGTCTATCTTTAGGGTATTTTACCTACTGTGTAGTCTATCTTTAGTGTATTTTACCCAGTGTGTAGCCTATCTTTTGTGTATTTTACCCAGTGTGTAGTCTATCTTTAGTGTATTTTACCCAGTGTGTAGCCTATTTTACCCAGTGTGTAGTCTATCTTTAGTGTATTTTACCCTGTGTGTAGTCTATTTTACCCACTGTGTAGTCTATCTTTAGTGTATTTTACCCAGTGTGTAGTCAATTTTACCCACTGTGTAGTCTATCTTTAGTGTATTTTACCCAGTGTGTAGCCTATCTTTAGTGTATTTAACCCAGTGTGTAGTCTATCTTTAGTGTATTTTACCCAGTGTGTAGTCTATCTTTAGTGTATTTTACCCCGTGTGTATTATATCTTTAGTGTATTTTACCCAGTGTGTAGCCTATCTTTTGTGTATTTTACCCAGTGTGTAGTCAATTTTACCCAGTGTGTAGTCTATCTTTAGTCTATTTTACACAGTGTGTAGTCTATCTTTAGTGTATTTTACCCAGTGTGTAGTCTATCTTTAGTGTATTTTACCCTGTGTGTAGTCTATTTTACCCACTGTGTAGTCTATCTTTAGTGTATTTTACCCAGTGTGTAGTCAATTTTACCCAGTGTGTAGTCTATCTTTAGTCTATTTTACACACTGTGTAGTCTATCTTTAGTGTATTTTACCCAGTGTGTAGCCTATTTTACCCAGTGTGTAGTCTATCTTTAGTGTATTTTACCCAGTGTGTAGCCTATTTTACCCACTGTGTAGTCTATCTTTAGTGTATTTTGCCCAGTGTGTAGCCTATTTTACCCAGTGTGTAGTCTATCTTTAGTGTATTTTACCCAGTGTGTAGCCTATTTTACCCAGTGTGTAGTCTATCTTTAGTGTATTTTACCCAGTGTGTAGCCTATTTTACCCAGTGTGTAGTCTATCTTTAGTGTATTTTACCCAGTGTGTAGTCTATTTTACCCAGTGTGTAGTCTATCTTTAGTGTATTTTACCCAGTGTGTAGTCTATTTTACCCAGTGTGTAGCCTATTTTACCCAGTGTGTAGCCTATTTTACCCAGTGTGTAGTCTATCTTTAGTGTATTTTGCCCAGTGTGTAGTCTATCTTTAGTGTATTTTACCCAGTGTGTAGTCTATCTTTAGTGTATTTTGCCCAGTGTGTAGTCTATCTTTAGTGTATTTTACCCAGTGTGTAGCCTATCTTTAGTGTATTTTGCCCAGTGTGTAGCCTATCTTTAGTGTATTTTGCCCAGTGTGTAGTCTATCTTTAGTGTATTTTACCCAGTGTGTAGTCTATCTTTAGTGTATTTTGCCCAGTGTGTAGTCTATCTTTAGTGTATTTTACCCAGTGTGTAGCCTATCTTTAGTGTATTTTGCCCAGTGTGTAGCCTATCTTTAGTGTATTTTACCCAGTGTGTAGTCTATCTTTAGTGTATTTTACCCAGTGTGTAGTCTATCTTTAGTGTATTTTGCCCAGTGTGTAGTCTATCTTTAGTGTATTTTACCCAGTGTGTAGCCTATCTTTAGTGTATTTTGCCCAGTGTGTAGTCTATCTTTAGTGTATTTAACCCAGTGTGTAGCCTATCTTTAGTGTATTTAACCCAGTGTGTAGTCTATCTTTAGTGTATTTAACCCAGTGTGTAGCCTATCTTTAGTGTATTTAACCCAGTGTGTAGTCTATCTTTAGTGTATTTTGCCCAGTGTGTAGCCTATCTTTAGTGTATTTTGCCCAGTGTGTAGTCTATCTTTAGTGTATTTAACCCAGTGTGTAGCCTATCTTTAGTGTATTTAACCCAGTGTGTAGTCTATCTTTAGTGTATTTTGCCCAGTGTGTAGTCTATCTTTAGTGTATTTAACCCAGTGTGTAGCCTATCTTTAGTGTATTTAACCCAGTGTGTAGTCTATCTTTAGTGTATTTTGCCCAGTGTGTAGTCTATCTTTAGTGTATTTTACCCAGTGTGTAGCCTATCTTTAGTGTATTTTGCCCAGTGTGTAGCCTATCTTTAGTGTATTTAACCCAGTGTGTAGCCTATCTTTAGTGTATTTAACCCAGTGTGTAGTCTATCTTTAGTGTATTTTGCCCAGTGTGTAGTCTATCTTTAGTGTATTTAACCCAGTGTGTAGCCTATCTTTAGTGTATTTTACCCAGTGTGTAGCCTATCTTTAGTGTATTTAACCCAGTGTGTAGCCTATCTTTAGTGTATTTAACCCAGTGTGTAGCCTATCTTTAGTGTATTTAACCCAGTGTGTAGCCTATCTTTAGTGTATTTAACCCAGTGTGTAGTCTATCTTTAGTGTATTTTGCCCAGTGTGTAGTCTATCTTTAGTGTATTTAACCCAGTGTGTAGCCTATCTTTAGTGTATTTAACCCAGTGTGTAGTCTATCTTTAGTGTATTTTGCCCAGTGTGTAGTCTATCTTTAGTGTATTTTACCCAGTGTGTAGCCTATCTTTAGTGTATTTTGCCCAGTGTGTAGCCTATCTTTAGTGTATTTAACCCAGTGTGTAGCCTATCTTTAGTGTATTTAACCCAGTGTGTAGTCTATCTTTAGTGTATTTTGCCCAGTGTGTAGTCTATCTTTAGTGTATTTAACCCAGTGTGTAGCCTATCTTTAGTGTATTTTGCCCAGTGTGTAGTCTATCTTTAGTGTATTTAACCCAGTGTGTAGCCTATCTTTAGTGTATTTAACCCAGTGTGTAGCCTATCTTTAGTGTATTTTACCCAGTGTGTAGCCTATCTTTAGTGTATTTAACCCAGTGTGTAGACTATCTTTAGTGTATTTTACCCAGTGTGTAGTCTATCTTTAGTGTATTTTACCCAGTGTGTAGTCTATCTTTAGTGTATTTTGCCCAGTGTGTAGTCTATCTTTAGTGTATTTTACCCCGTGTGTAGTCTATCTTTAGTGTATTTTGCCCAGTGTGTAGTCTATCTTTAGTGTATTTTACCCAGTGTGTAGTCTATCTTTAGTGTATTTTGCCCAGTGTGTAGTCTATCTTTAGTGTATTTTACCCAGTGTGTAGTCTATCTTTAGTGTATTTTACCCAGTGTGTAGCCTATCTTTAGTGTATTTTACCCAGTGTGTAGTCTATCTTTAGTGTATTTTACCCAGTGTGTAGTCTATCTTTAGTGTATTTTACCCAGTGTGTAGTCTATCTTTAGTGTATTTTACCCAGTGTGTAGTCTATCTTTAGTGTATTTTGCCCAGTGTGTAGTCTATCTTTAGTGTATTTAACCCAGTGTGTAGTCTATCTTTAGTCTATTTTACCCAGTGTGTAGTCTATCTTTAGTGTATTTTACCCAGTGTGTAGTCTATCTTTAGTGTATTTTACCCAGTGTGTAGCCTATCTTTAGTGTATTTTCCCAGTGTGTAGTCTATCTTTAGTCTATTTTACCCAGTGTGTAGTCTATCTTTAGTGTATTTAACCCAGTGTGTAGCCTATCTTTAGTGTATTTTACCCAGTGTGTAGTCTATCTTTAGTGTATTTTACCCAGTGTGTAGCCTATCTTTAGTGTATTTTCATAACGAGGATATAATAAACTACACTGTAATTTGAGTGTAGCCTACACAGCTCATCCGGTCAGCCACGCACCCCTCTCCATCTCTCCATGTGGGCAATGATGCAGGGAGATGGAATAGGGTTGGTTAGTTGTGAAGAATCTCTCCCTGCCAGCTTGTTATAACACCATAGCATGTATTGAGGTATTATTACACTACATTGTAGTCTATTATGGATGCATTTGGGAAGTTAATGCCAAAACCCAGTATTATTGTATTATTTTGACCCTCTGTTAGACATTTGCTATGTAACAACGGTTAGTCCAATCTGACTTGAAACAGAACCAAAAAGGAAATCAGGATTTTAGTCTTAACTACCCCAAATCTCCAAATGAAAACGTTGAAAGGAGAATTAGTGGGGAATTTGGCAAGGCTGCTCAACGTGTTTACTTTGCAGTCCTGGTGCCAATACGAGCTGATTTCACAGAGAGAATAGACAAAATAGAAAATATTCCCAGAGTAGAGAGGGATTGGTGGCAATAATACAACAAATGGTTACCTAAATGGTGCGTTTGGACTGTCCAATGATGGGCCACAGCTACAGTAGTTGATACTGGATTGAGTCTGAAGCCATGTGTTCTGGCTAAAGATATTGGCTAGTGATATTGTTTGGTTTTATTACTATGGGTCAAAGTTCCACAAGGAATATTAAATCACTTTTGTTGGGACATACAGCAGATCCAAAACATGTGGGAAGAACCATTCAACCAATAGAATAACGCTGCTGCTGTGGACATCAGAGAAGTAGAGGATCTGTCCATGTCTTCTGCTGTGTGATTAGTGTACCGTGTTGCACTCCTCTCTCAGATGATTTTCAGACAGCTTTCTAGTCAATGGACAAAGGCAAATCTGCTTTGTTTCTGTGTTGATTTGGGTTGTGATTTGGAGGCTACAGGTAGTGTTTGGTTTATCAGTTGGGTCACAATGGTGTAACAAGGGTTAACAATTTGGTTCATTGCAGACCAGGGCTCTCCAACCCTGTTCCTGGAGAGCTGCTGTCCGTGAAACCTACAGGGTGGTGGCTCTCCAGGAACAGGGTTGGAGTGTAAACCTACAGGAGGGTTTCTCTCCAGGAAGGGTTGGAGTGTAAACCTATAGGAGGGTTTCTCTCCACGAACAGGGTTGGAATTAAAACCTACAGGAGGGTTTCTCTCCACGAACAGGGTTGGAGTGAAAACCTATAGGAGGGTTTCTCTCCAGGAACAGGGTTGGAGTGTAAACCTATAGGAGGGTTTCTCTCCACGAACAGGGTTGGAGTTAAAACCTACAGGAGGGTTTCTCTCCACGAACAGGGTTGGAGTGAAAACCTATAGGAGGGTTTCTCTCCAGGAACAGGGTTGGAGTGTAAACCTATAGGAGGGTTTCTCTCCACGAACAGGGTTGGAGTTAAAACCTACAGGAGGGTTTCTCTCCATGAACAGGGTTGGAGTGAAAACCTACAGGAGGGTTTCTGTCCACGAACAGGGTTGGAGTGAAAACCTATAGGAGGGTAGTTCTCTAGGAACAGGGTTGGAGTTAAAACCTACAGGAGGTTAGCTCTCCAGGAACAGGGTTGGAGTTAAAACCAACAGGAGGGTAGCTCTCTAGGAACAGGGTTGGAGTTAAAACCAACAGGAGGTTAGCTCTCCAGGAACAGGGTTGGAGTTAAAACCAACAGGAGTTTAGCTCTCCAGGAACAGGGTTGGAGTTAAAACCAACAGGAGGTTAGCTCTCCAGGAACAGGGTTGGAGTTAAAACCAACAGGAGGGTAGCTCTCTAGGAACAGGGTTGGAGTTAAAACCAACAGGAGGTTAGCTCTCCAGGAACAGGGTTGGAGTTAAAACCAACAGGAGTTTAGCTCTCCAGGAACAGGGTTGGAGTTAAAACCAACAGGAGGTTAGCTCTCCAGGAACAGGGTTGGAGTTAAAACCAACAGGAGGGTGGCACTCTAGGAACAGGGTTGGAGTTAAAACCAACAGGAGTTTAGCTCTCCAGGAACAGGGTTGGAGTTAAAACCAACAGGAGGTTAGCTCTCCAGGAACAGGGTTGGAGTTAAAACCAACAGGAGGTTAGCTCTCCAGGAACAGGGTTGGAGTTAAAACCAACAGGAGGTTAGCTCTCCAGGAACAGGGTTGGAGTTAAAACCAACAGGAGGGTAGCTCTCTAGGAACAGGGTTGGAGTTAAAACCAACAGGAGGTTAGCTCTCCAGGAACAGGGTTGGAGTTAAAACCAACAGGAGGTTAGCTCTCCAGGAACAGGGTTGGAGTTAAAACCAACAGGAGGGTAGCTCTCTAGGAACAGGGTTGGAGTTAAAACCAACAGGAGGTTAGCTCTCCAGGAACAGGGTTGGAGTTAAAACCAACAGGAGGTTAGCTCTCCAGGAACAGGGTTGGAGTTAAAACCAACAGGAGGGTGGCACTCTAGGAACAGGGTTGGAGTTAAAACCAACAGGAGGTTAGTTCTCTAGGAACAGGGTTGGAGTTAAAACCTACAGGAGGTTAGCTCTCCAGGAACAGGGTTGGAGAGAATCTGTAGTAGACCAACAATGTTTGGGAACCACAGGGATTCCCCTGCTTCACTGAATATCATAGAAGTAGAATGATGGATCAGTGTCTAGTATACTTTATATCTATGCTGTTTGCTTATTACCAGATGGTTCAGTGTCTTGTATCTTTGTATCTACAGTTGAAGTCAGAAGTTTACATACACCTTAGCCAAATACATTTAAACTCAGTTTTTCACAATTCCTGACAATTAATCCTAGTAAAAATGCCCTGTCTTAGGTCAGTTAGGATCACCACTTTATGTTAAGAATGTGAAATGTCAGAATAATAGTAGAGAGAATGATTTATTTCAGCTTTTATTTCTTTCATCACATTCCCAGAGGGTCAGAAGTTTGCATACACTCAAGTAGTATTTGGTAGCATTGCCTTTAAATTGTTTAACTTGGGTCAAACTTTTCGGGTAGCCTTCCACAAGCTTCCCACAATAAGTTGGGTGTATTTTGGCCCATTCCTCCTGACAGAGCTGGTGTAACTGAGTCAGGTTTGTAGGCCTCCTTGCTCGCACATGCTTTTTCAGTTCTGCCCACACATTTTCTATGGGATTGAGGTCAGGGCTTTGTGATGGCCACTCCAATACCTTGACTTTGTTGTCCTTAAGCCATTTTGCCACAACTTTGGAATTATGTTTGGGGTCATTGTCCATTTGTAAGACCCCATTTGCGACCAAGCTTTAACTTCCTGACTGATGTCTTGAGATGTTGCTTCAATATATCTACATAATTTTCCTGCCTCATGATGCCATCTATTTTGTGAAGTGTACCAGTCCCTCCTGCAGCAAAGCACCCCCACAACATGATAGTGCCACCTCCGTGCTTCACAGTTGGGATGGTGTTCTTTGGCTTGCAAGCATCCCCCTTTTTCCTCCAAACATAACGATGGTCATTATGACCAAACAGTTCTATTTTTGTTTCATCAGACCAGAGGACATTTCTCCAAAAAGTACGATCTTTGTTCCCATGTGTCGTTGCAAACCGTAGTCTGACTTTTTTATGGCGGTTTTGGAGCAGTGGCTTCTTCCTTGCTGAGCGGCCTTTCCAGGTTAGGTTGATTTAGGACTCGTTTTACTGTGGATATATATATACTTTTGTACTTGTTTCTTCCAGCATCTTCACAAGGTCCTTTGGTGTTGTTCTGGGATTGATTTGAACTTTTCGCACCAAAGTACGTTCATCTCTAGGAGACAGAACTCGTCTCCTTCCTGAGCGGTATGACGGCTGCGTGGTCCCATGGTGTTTATACTTGCGTACTATTTTTTGTACAGATGAACGTGGTACCTTCAGGGATGAACCAGACTTGTGGAGGTCTACAATTTTTTTTCCTGATGTCTTGCCTGATTTCTTTTGATTTTCCCATGATGTCAAGCAAAGAGGCACTGAGTTTGAAGGTAGGCCTTGAAATACATCCACAGGTACACAGGTACACAGGTACAGGTATCAGAAGCTTCTAAAGTCATGACATAATTTTCTGGAATTTTCCAAGCTGTTTAAAGGCACAGTCAACTTAGTGTATGTAAACTTCTGACCCACTGGAATTGACATACAGTGAATTATAAGTGAAATAATCTGTCTGTAAACAATTGTTGGAAAAAATACTTGTGTCATGCACAAAGTAGATGTCCTAACCGACTTGCCAAAACTATAGTTTGTTAACAAGAAATTTGTGGAGTGGTTGAAAAACGAGTTTTAATGACCCCAACCTAAGTGTATGTAAACTTCCGACTTCGACTATATGTTGTATGCTTACTGCCACATGGTTCAGTGTCTAGTATCTTTGTATCTATGCCGTATTCTTAGTGCCACATGGTTCAGTGTCTAGTATCATTGTATCTATGCTGTATGCTTTCTGCCACATGGTTCAGTGTCTAGTATCTTTGTATCTATGCCGTATTCTTAGTGCCACATGGTTCAGTGTCTAGTATCTTTGTATCTATGCCGTATTCTTAGTGCCACATGGTTCAGTGTCTAGTATCATTGTATCTATGCCGTATTCTTAGTGCCACATGGTTCAGTGTCTAGTATCATTGTATCTATGCTGTATGCTTACTGCCACATGGTTCAGTGTTTGTGTCACTCCTCTCCACTCAAATATGTTAATCAGAAATGTCTAGTCAGACAAAGATGGCTGCTTTGTTTCTCTATTGACTTGGGTTGTCATTTGGTGGAGGTGGTGTTGGGTTGATGTTCTGTTAAACTTTAAACCCACAGCTCTAAGACTCTAAGAATCAATGCTTTGGTTCTAGAGGAGCAGAGCAGACTGAATGTTCCAGCCTCCAGGTGCTGAAGTGGTGCTCTTTATCTTCATAAAGGTCCTCTATTAGACCTGAATAGATAATACAATCTGCAGTAGACCTATAGTAGGTCATTGTGATGAGGTTTATCTTCATCAGGTAAGATCCTCTATTAGACTTGCATACTACCAGACGTTACCATTCATCAACACAAAACGACTGTTTGTTCTTCTTCTCAGTGCTCTCCTAAAGAACACTTCCTTCTTTCCAAACATTCACCTTCTCTCCCTAAAGCCAACGTTTGGTCTACCCACGTTCACCAACGACTTCAATACTCAACCCTCTAATAGCAGTGGCTTGCTTGGTTCATTTGTACTTACGTCAACCTCTCATTGTCTTAGTGACAGGAGTCTTTTGTCCTCTGTGACGTGTCCATGGAGCCGCTCACGCTGAAATATTGATATTCCCCACTGCCCCGGGGGGCTGAATCAGAAGGCTAGATCCCATACCCCGAGAGATTGTGCAGACAGTGCAGATTGTCATTGCTTACCAGTAGCTCCATGGTTCACACAGCAGCTCTATACCATCTCTACCGAAACATACAATAACCCCACAGAACACCTCAAGAACACCACAATGAGAAATATTTTACTGTGTTAGGGCCTATCATTCATAGTTTGTGTATGAATATACTCCATGGAAATAGGTTAAATACTTTGTCGTTTTTTTCTTTGATAGTTTTTGCATGATATACTGTAGATACAGTCAGCTCCATCATTATTGACACTCTTGATAAAGATGAAATAAAATAAATAATCCAAATACTGAGGTATATTGTTTGCTCAATATACCACTTCTAAATGAATGAGGATGCTACCATGATTTATGGATTATTCTGAATGAATCGTGAATCGTGAATCATGATCATTGAGAAAGTTACAGAGTAGAGAACAAAAGGCCAATAGAGAAACAGGTGAATTTGTGTCTGTTGGAAAGCAGACAGACAGTACCCGGTTTTCCTTAAGGATTTTGCCTGTGCTTATCTCTATTCCATTTATTTTTAAACCTAAAAAAACTTAGCCCTTACCGAAGATAAGTGTACCCATGAATCAAATCAAATTATATTTGTCACATACAACAGGTATGTACATACAACCTTACCATGTAATGCTTACTTAACCAACAATGCAGTTCAAGAAATAGAGGTAAGAAAATATTTACTAAAGAAACTAAAGTAAAGAATATGATGCAGCCACCACCACCATGAAGAGTGCTACACATTGATGTGTTGTGTTGGTTTTGCCCCAAAAATAAGACTTTGTATTCAGGAAAAAAAGTTCATTTATTTGCCATATTTTTTGCAGTACTTTTTTTGTGCCTTATTGCAGACATGATGCATGTTTGTAATGTTTGTATTAGTATTGTGGAGTAACTACAATGTTGTTGATCCAGCCTCAGTTTTCACCTATCACAGCCATTAAACTCTGTAACTGTTTTAAAGTCACCATTGACCTCATGGTGAAATCCCTGAGCGGTTTCCTTCCTCTCCGGCAACTGAGTTAGGAAGGATGCCTGTATCTTTGTAGGGACTGGGTGTATTGATACACCATCCAAAGTGTAAGTAATAACTTCACCATGCTCAAAGGGATATTCAATGTCTGCTTTTTTTATTTTTACCCATCTACTAATAATGTAGGTGCCCTTTGCGAGGCTTTGGAAAACCTCCCTGATGTTTGTGGTTGAATCTGTGCTTGAAATTCCCTGCTCAACTGAGGGACCTTATAGATAATTGTATGTGTGGGGTACAGAGATGGGTTAGTCATTCAAATGCAAATTATTATGTGACTTGTTAAGCAAATGTTTACTCCTGAGCTTATTTAGGCTTGATATAACGAAGTGTTTATTGGGTTATTGACTCAAGACATTTAATCTTTTCATTTTTAATGAATTTATAAACATTTCTAAAAACATAATTCCACTTTGACATTATGGGGTTTTGTGTGTAGATCAGTGACACAAAATCTCAATTTAATCCATGTTCTGATTGGCCAGTGAGGGGCCAAGCATCGACACACCTACAACTTATTTACTCATCAAAGCTCAGCCCTTTCGCGCCACGTCCCGGTCTTGCACTCATAATTCCCGCTATGAAAATAGCAAAGAATATCTCTGACACCCCCCCGGACCTGTAGCGCTACAGCCAGCGCTAATATTTAAAAAAAAAATCAAATAGAGCCCTATGGTGAAACCTGCTCCAGCTTAATGATGCTCTAGTGGCCTGGTGGTGTTCTGGAATCTGTGAAACCAGGAAATGTGTGTAGTGTATAATGGAGATGTATATTGGTTACTGCTCTGGGGTATGGTCAATTAGTTAGTTTCTTTGTTATCAAACCTTGGATAATCAATGTAAAGCTGATGTTGGTGATTCACTTTCTTTCATTTTCTCTTCCTCCTCTCCTCTCCTCTCCTCTCCTCTCCTCTCCTCTCCTCTCCTCTCCTCTCCTCTCCTCTCCTCTCCTCTCCTCTCCTCTCCTCTCCTCTCCTCTCCTCTCCTCTCCTCTCCTCTAGGACACTAATGGGTCCGTATGGGGTAGATCGTGCCGTTCATGAAATAGAATTTACTGACTGTGAGAATGGACTGGGTAAGTCTGTAACACATTCTATTATAGAACACACTCACAACCTAACAAATTCTATCCCACAACACACTCAGCTAGCTACAGTACTGACCAGTGGTGTAGTGGTGCTTGGAGAAGTGGGTATACTCACATTTTGAAGAAAATTTCCCAAACGGCCCATTCTATTTACTGACTGTGAGAAGACTGCACTGGAAAAGTCTAGAACACATTCTATTTACTGACTGTCTGCTGGGTAGTGATGAACACATGTCCCTTCCATGTTCTGTTAGTACTGGATCTATACTGTAGGTTAACCTGTCACAGATCTATGAGTACTGGATCTATACTGTAGGTTAACCTGTCGCAGATCTATGAGTACTGGATCTATACTGTAGGTTAACCTGTCGCAGATCTATGAGTACTGGATCTATACTGTAGGTTAACCTGTCACAGATCTATGTGTTCTGTATTTATACTGTAGGTTAACCTGTCACAGGTCTATGAGTACTGGATCTATACTGTAGGTTAACCTGTCGCAGATCTATGAGTACTGGATCTATACTGTAGGTTAACCTGTCACAGATCTATGAGTACTGGATCTATACTGTAGGTTAACCTGTCACAGATCTATGAGTACAGGATCTATACTGTAGGTTAACCTGTCTATGTAGACCAAGTGTCAGGACAACTAGGCTAAGAGCAGAGGACAGTACAGGGTTTTGTACATGTCCATAGACAGACTGAAACAGACAGACTGTAGATAACAGTTACCAGTGTTTTGGAGCTAGTCTGTGTGTGTTTGTGTTTGTGTACGTGTGCGTGTGTGCGTGCACATGTGTGTGTGTGTGTGTGTGTATGTGTGCGTGCACGTGCGTGTGTGTGAATGTGTAGTAGAGAAGTGAGACATGTGGTGAGGCTTTAACCGCTGAGCTCTGTCCTGCAGGATAATGACAAGGAGATCAGTTGTTTACTACAATAGTCCTCAGTTCACTCCCCGGGACACACACACACACACACACACACACACACACACACACACACACACACACACACACACACACACACACACACACACACACACACACACACACACACACACACACACACACACACACACACACACACACACACACACACACACACACACACACTTTTAACCTGAGGCAACCATTAAGTTACCTTTCGTTGTAATTATCATGTAGTAAAGTTCATCGGTGGTTGTTGGCCTGTTACCTGGGCAAAACTTTCCTTATAGTTCACTTCAGTCCCCCCCAAAAAACATTGAGAGTCCAGGAGTGTCTCTGTAGAATATACATACACTGTATACGATTAGTACATTGCTTATGTAACCATTATTTAAACTGCAGTGGTATTAGTATGCTAATTTACATTACAAAGGCTTTGTGAAGGGTTACCTTAGTTTCTGTATCCCCTCAAGGCTGTTAGAGACTGCCTTAGTTGTGTAGGTTTAACTCATGCTATATTATTGAAGCAGATAGGCCTGTTGATGTAAAGAGAGTGTACAGAATTCCCACCACTATTGTGACAGCATACAGATATCTCTGCTGTTCTGCACAATGACTGAAGAACAAGGTCAAACTCTCCAAACTTCATGAACTTCAGTGGATGGGATCAGGTTTTTGTCGTTCAATTGGAGCTCTCTACTTTTCTTCCTGAGACAGCTTTCAGCTCAGAGTCATTACCTATCCAGTGACAGATAGACAGTAGTTAAACAGGCTACTATTAAACTCTGTTCTATGAGTCATTAGTAACCCAGTGACAGATAGACAGTAGTTAAACAGGCTACTATTAAACAGCCCTCTGTTCTATGAGTCATTAGTAACCCAGTGACAGATAGACAGTAGTTAAACAGGCTACTATTAAACTCTGTTCTATGAGTCATTAGTAACCCAGTGACAGATAGACAGTAGTTAAACAGGCTACTATTAAACAGCCCTCTGTTCTATGAGTCATTAGTAACCCAGTGACAGATAGACAGTAGTTAAACAGGCTACTATTAAACAGCCCTCTGTTCTATGAGTCATTAGTAACCCAGTGACAGATAGACAGTAGTTAAACAGGCTACTATTAAACAGCCCTCTGTTCTATGAGTCATTAGTAACCCAGTGACAGATAGACAGTAGTTAAACAGGCTACTATTAAACAGCCCTCTGTTCTATGAGTCATTAGTAACCCAGTGACAGATAGACAGTAGTTAAACAGGCTACTATTAAACTCTGTTCTATGGTGTTGTTTTCCTCCCTCAGGGATCAAAGTCATTGGAGGAATGAAGGAGTTAACGGGAGAGGAGTTTGGAGTCTACGTCAAAAGGATTTTACCTGGTGGCCTTGCTTCAAGTGATGGTAAGTGTCTTTCTATGCAGAAAGAGAACAGGTGGGGATGGTAACACAGGTTTTTATTTAACCTTTATTTAACTAGGCAAGTCAGTTAAGAACAAATTCTTATTTACAATGATGGCCTTGTTCAGGGGCAGAACGACAGATTTTTGCCTCGTCAGCTTGGGGATTCGATCTAGCAACCTTTCGATTTCTTGCCCAACGCTCTAACCACTAGGCTACCTGCCGCTTAAAGGGATAGTTCACCCAAATGACAAAATGACATATTGGTTTCAATACTCTGTAAGCAGTCTGTGGACACGGTATGACAGCAAGCCATGCTTTGGTTTTGGTTACTTGGCCACTGTTTTCAAATTCTAACCTATATTAGCATTTTCGCGCTTCATGTCCATATCATCAATAAGTAACTTCACAATACATTTTTAGATACTTTAGGATGATTTGTACACGAAGCGCGAAAATGCTAATAAAGGTACCATTGACTTGTATTGGATTTGTGCCACAAATCCCTCCATTATAAATCACTGTTTATCATTCAGACAGTAGAAGTATCCCACCATTATAAATCACTGTTTATCATTCAGACAGTAGAAGTATCCCTCCATTATAAATCACTGTTTATCATTCAGACAGTAGAAGTATCCCACCATTATAAATCACTGTTTATCATTCAGACAGTAGAAGTATCCCTCCATTATAAATCACTGTTTATCATTCAGACAGTAGAAGTATCCCACCATTATAAATCACTGTTTATCATTCAGACAGTAGAAGTATCCCTCCATTATAAATCACTGTATCAGTCCCCTAACCTACAGGCCACTCTGGTCTGTGTTTCAGTCCCCTAACCTACAGGCCACTCTGGTCTGTGTTTCAGTCCCCTAACCTACAGGCCACTCTGGTCTGTGTTTCAGTCCCCTAACTGACAGGCCACTCTGGTCTGTGTTTCAGTCCCCTAACCTACAGGCCACTCTGGTCTGTGTTTCAGTCCCCTAACCTACAGGCTGCTCTGGTCTGTGTTTCAGTCCACTAACCTACAGGCCGCTCTGGTCTGTGTTTCAGTCCCCTAACCTACAGGCCCCTCTGGTCTGTGTTTCAGTCCACTAACCTACAGGCCCCTCTGGTCTGTGTTTCAGTCCCCTAACCTACAGGCCACTCTGGTCTGTGTTTCAGTCCCCTAACCTTCAGGCCATTCTGGTCTGTGTTTCAGTCCCCTAAATGACAGGCCCCTCTGGTCTGTGTTTCAGTCCCCTAACCTACAGGCCCCTCTGGTCTGTGTTTCAGTCCACTAACCTACAGGCCGCTCTGGTCTGTGTTTCAGTCCCCTAACCTACAGGCCACTCTGGTCTGTGTTTCAGTCCCCTAACCTTCAGGCCACTCTGGTCTGTGTTTCAGTCCCCTAACTGACAGGCCGCTCTGGTCTGTGTTTCAGTCCCCTAACTGACAGGCCGCTCTGGTCTGTGTTTCAGTCCCCTAACCTACAGGCCACTCTGGTCTGTGTTTCAGTCCCCTAACTGACAGGCCACTCTGGTCTGTGTTTCAGTCCCCTAACTGACAGGCCACTCTGGTCTGTGTTTCAGTCCACTAACCTTCAGGCCACTCTGGTCTGTGTTTCAGTCCCCTAACCGACAGGCCACTCTGGTCTGTGTTTCAGTCCACTAACCTACAGGCCCCTCTGGTCTGTGTTTCAGTCCCCTAACCTACAGGCCACTCTGGTCTGTGTTTCAGTCCCCTAACCGACAGGCCACTCTGGTCTGTGTTTCAGTCCCCTAACCTACAGGCCACTCTGGTCTGTGTTTCAGTCTACTAACCTACAGGCCACTCTGGTCTGTGTTTCAGTCCCCTAACCTACAGGCCACTCTGGTCTGTGTTTCAGTCCCCTAAATGACAGGCCACTCTAGTCTGTGTTTCAGTCCCCTAACCTACAGGCCACTCTGGTCTGTGTTTCAGTCCCCTAAATGACAGACCACTCTGGTCTGTGTTTCAGTCTACTAACCTACAGGCCACTCTGGTCTGTGTTTCAGTCCCCTAACTGACAGGCCACTCTGGTCTGTGTTTCAGTCCCCTAACTGACAGGCCACTCTGGTCTGTGTTTCAGTCCCCTAACCTACAGGCCACTCTGGTCTGTGTTTCAGTCCCCTAACTGACAGGCCGCTCTGGTCTGTGTTTCAGTCCCCTAACTGACAGGCCACTCTGGTCTGTGTTTCAGTCCCCTAACCTACAGGCCACTCTGGTCTGTGTTTCAGTCCCCTAACCTACAGGCCACTCTGGTCTGTGTTTCAGTCCCCTAACTGACAGGCCACTCTGGTCTGTGTTTCAGTCCCCTAACTGACAGGCCACTCTGGTCTGTGTTTCAGTCTACTAACCTACAGGCCACTCTGGTCTGTGTTTCAGTCCCCTAACCTACAGGCCACTCTGGTCTGTGTTTCAGTCCCCTAACCTACAGGCCGCTCTGGTCTGTGTTTCAGTCCCCTAACTGACAGGCCACTCTGGTCTGTGTGTTTTGGATGTGGTTTCTCTACTTGGTCCCTGAAATGAAGGATTGCAGAAAGGGCAGCAACAGTCGCTGATAAGTACTGTATCTCAAATGGCACCCTATTCCCTACATAGTGCACTACTTTAGGGCTCTGGTCAAAAGCAGTGCACTATGTAGGTAATAGGGTCCCGTTTGGAACACAGATAACTACAGGGAAATCTGCCTCTGCTCCAGCACAAACATGGTGTGATTAAATTGCTTTGATCCCTGTGATTTGGGACAGCTTTCCCACTAATGACCAAAGAAGAGCAATCTCATTATTGTGAATGAAGGCATGGGAAAATCCATCGGACTCAGAAATCAGAAAGGGGATGCATCCCAAATGGCACCCTATTCCGTATTTAGTGCACTACTTTTGACCAGAAGCCTATGCACTCTATGGGTAACAGTAGTGCACTAAATTGGGAATACAGTGCCATTTGGGACACAGAGGTTTGGAGGGGTTTGGAGTGAAGTGGTTTCACTGGAACAGAGAGTTCCAGGAATAAGCAATTATTTATTGGAGGGGTTACTGAGGTCACAACCTTGGGCCATGTTTCATTCCACAAACGTGTCTTTCTTCCTGTCCTCGTTCGCTCCCTATTGAAGATCTGACAGGACTGGATAGGGGAAAGCAATATGGCAGAAAATAGATGAAGATAGCTGTTTTCTTAGGCAGAGCGCAGAGGCTTCAGAAACAGCATCAATAGCTTCCAGCAGATACATTTTCTATTACAATAAAACCAATTGAAACCAAGGCAGATCTTGTAGTGGACAACATATCTAGGCAGAGTGGGTTGAGCTGCTAATTGCTCGCTTAACTCATATAGCCCTCAGGAAATGCAGCTAACTACTACATATAGCCCTCAGGAAATACAGCTAACTACTACTTATAGCCCTCAGGAAATACAGCTAACTACTACTTATAGCCCTCAGGAAATACAGCTAACTACTACATATAGCCCTCAGGAAATACAGCTAACTACTACTTATAGCCCTCAGGAAATACAGCTAACTACTACTTATAGCCCTCAGGAAATACAGCTAGCTACAATTCATAGCCCTGAGGAAATACAGCCAACTACAATTTATAGCCCTGAGGAAATACAGCAAACTACAATTTATAGCCCTGAGGAAATACAGCTAACTACTACATATAGCCCTCAGGAAATACAGCTAACAACTACTTATAGCCCTCAGGAAATACAGCTAACTACTACTTATAGCCCTCAGGAAATACAGCTAACTACTACTTATAGCCCTCAGGAAATACAGCTAACTACAATTTAATGTATACGTACAGGCTGTGGTGTAAGTGGCTCACGTGTGTGTGTGTGTGTGTGTGTGTGTGTGTGTGTGTGTGTGTGTGTGTGTGTGTGTGTGTGTGTGTGTGTGTGTGTGTGTGTGTGTGTGTGTGTGTGTGTGTGTGTGTGTGTGTGTGTGTGTGTGTCCAGCATCATCCAAGTGCGTAGTACTATCAGTGTTAATACCTCTGAAGGGTAGGATTAAACAGGTCTGTCTCGATCTCTACCTGTCTTCCTCTGTTACCATGGAGACTTACTACAGTGTCAGTATAGATAGAGGTCTATGTGAGTACAGACTCTGTTACTATGGAGACTTACTACAGTGTCAGTATAGAGGTGTATATGAGTACAGACTCTGTTACTATGGAGACTTACTACAGTGTCAGTTAGAAGTCTATATGAGTACAGACTGTTACTATGGAGACTTACTACAGTGTCAGTATAGATAGAGGTGTATATGAGTACAGACTCTGTTACTATGGAGACTTACTACAGTGTCAGTTAGAGGTCTATATGAGTACAGACTCTGTTACTATGGAGACTTACTACAGTGTCAGTATAGAGGTCTATATGAGTACAGATCTGTTACTATGGAGACTTACTACAGTGTCAGTTAGAGGTCTATATGAGTACAGACTCTGTTACTATGGAGACTTACTACAGTGTCAGTATAGCGGTGTATATGAGTACAGATCTGTTACTATGGAGACTTACTACAGTGTCAGTTAGAGGTCTATATGAGTACAGATTATCTTCCTCAATAGTGTGCAGTGAATTCTACTTGATGAAAAGTCGAAATGAGTACGACATCCTGGCATTTAAAGCGAACACATGTTTTCCGAAATTTCACGTACTATAAAACATTCTATTTTCTTCTACCCAGAAGACCTACTAGGTCTGTGAATTTGGACTGTTAAAACATGGTTATTTAATATAAGTTATGTAGAACATGCTCTCTGCTACAGCTCATATTAGATAAACTCATCAAGTCTTTTAGACCAGTGACTTATGTAACTTGTCCCTTGGGCTCAAGAAATTGACTAAATTAATCAAATGTGCCATTGTTACTATCCCTACTGTAGTGAATGGAACTAACTGCATTGCGATGATGTACAGTTTGCACAACTCTGTGTTATATCATATCATAATGAACTGAGGGAGAAGGACCAGGTCTCTAGTGGGTCGTGATCCCAGATTGGTTATATCATATCGTAATGAACTGAGGGAGAAGGACCAGGTCTCTAGTGGGTCGTGAACCCAGATTGGTTATATCATATCGTAATGAACTGAGGGAGAAGGACCAGGTCTCTAGTGGGTCGTGATCCCAGATTGGTTATATCATATCATAATGAACTGAGGGAGAAGGACCAGGTCTCTAGTGGGTCGTGAACCCAGATTGGTTATATCATATCATAATGAACTGAGGGAGAAGGACCAGGTCTCTAGTGGGTCGTGATCCCAGATTGGTTATATCATATCGTAATGAACTGAGGGAGAAGGACCAGGTCTCTAGTGGGTCGTGAACCCAGATTGGTTATATCATATCATAATGAACTGAGGGAGAAGGACCAGGTCTCTAGTGGGGCGTGAACCCAGATTGGTTATATCATATTGTAATGAACTGAGGGAGAAGGACCAGGTCTCTAGTGGGTCGTGAACCCAGATTGGTTATATCATATTGTGATGAACTGAGGGAGAAGGACCAGGTCTCTAGTGGGGCGTGAACCCAGATTGGTTATATCATATCGTAATGAACTGAGGGAGAAGGACCAGGTCTCTAGTGGGTCGTGATCCTAGATTGGTTATATCATATCGTAATGAACTGATGGAAAAGGACCAGTGTAACGGACTTCTACTTCTTCCTCCTCCTCGGACGAGGAGAGGCGAGATGGATCGGATGACCAATACGCAGCGTGGTGAAATGACATAATGAGTTTATTAAAGTAAGACGGAAAAACACGAAAACACTTTAACAAACTACAAAACAACAAACGACGTAGACTGACCTAAAACATGAGAACTTACATATAACGAAGAACGCACGAACAGGTACAGACTACAAACAAACCGAAACAGTCCCGTGTGGCGCGACAAACACAGACACAGGAGACAACCACCCACAACAAACCATGTGACACCACCTACCTTAATATGGCTCTCAATCAGAGGAGATGAAAACCACCTGCCTCTAATTGAGAACCATATCAGGTACCCAAACCAACATAGAAACACATAACATAGAAATGCCCACCCACACTCACGCCCTGACCGACTAACACATACAAAAACAACAGAAAACAGGTCAGGAACGTGACAACCAGGTCTCTACTGGGTCGTGATCCCAGATTGGTTATATCATATTGTGATGAACTGAGGGAGATTGACCAGGTCTCTAGTTGGTCGTGAACCCAGATTGGTTATATCATATTGTAATGAACTGAGGGAGAAGGACGAGGTCTCTAGTGGGTCGTGATTCCAGATTGGTTATATCATATCACAATGATCTGAGGGAGAAGGACGAGGTCTCTAGTGGGTCGTGAACTCAGATTGGTTATATCATTATATCATATCATAATGAACTGAGGGAGAAGGACCAGGTCTCTAGTGGGGCGTGAACCCAGATTGGTTATATCATATCATAATGAACTGAGGGAGAAGGACCAGGTCTCTAGTGGGTTGCGAACACAGATCGCCTGGCCCAAAGAGAAAGGCCCTAGCTAGACACAATCCCAATAAGTATATCCCCGAGGAAGAGATGGGTAATGTGTTTATCATCTAGGGTCGTTACACTACTCCACATCCAATCAATCTCCTCTAGGGTTGTGTCTGATTTGGCACCCTATTCACTATGTAGTGAACTACTTTGGACAAGGGCACATAGAGGGCTTTGGTCAAAGTAGTGCACTATATAGGAAATAGGGTGCCATTTCAGATGCATCCTAGGTTGAGCTCATGAACCAGTGAGTGACAGGAGAAGTGGTTGTGGTGACATCTCATCTCTCAGGATGGTATCACTGGTGAACTGTTTGTTCTGAGGTCAGTTCTGGTGGGATAGAGAGATAGAGACATACTGTATCACTGATGAACTGTTTGTTCTGAGGTCAGTTCTGGTGGGATAGAGAGATAGAGACATACTGTATCACTGATTAACTGTTTGTTCTGAGGTCAGTTCTGGTGGGATAGAGAGATAGAGGCATATCACTGGTTAACTGTTCTGAGGTCAGTTCTGGTGGGATAGAGAGATAGAGACATACTGTATCACTGGTTAACTGTTTGTTCTGAGGTCAGTTCTGGTGGGATAAAGAGATAGAGACATACTGTATCACTGGTTAACTGTTTGTTCTGAGGTCAGTTCTGGTGGGATAAAGAGATAGAGACATACTGTTTGTTCTGAGGCCAGTTCTGGTGGGTTAAAGAGATAGAGACATACTGTTTGTTCTGAGGTCAGTTCTGGTGGGATAAAGAGATAGAGACATACTGTATCACTGATGAACTGTTTGTTCTGAGGTCAGTTCTGGTGGGATAAAGAGATAGAGACATATCACTGATTAACACGTCTCCTTCAGCGGTCAAGGAAGGTCCAGAAAGGGCCGTCTCAACAGTTTTCACCTCTTTGTTTACTCTTAGTCTATACCGTTTACAGATTGTATACTCCCCTTAAGTGCTCTTCTTACTTTCCCTTGTCTGGTAGAGACGTGATTAGTGTTGTCACGATACCAGCCAATAGGGCTCCTGTAATTTATATCAGATTTAAAATACCTGGGCCCTATTCACAAAGCCTCTCAGATTAGGAGTGCTAATCTAGGATCAGTTTTGCCTATTAGATAATATTGAATAAGACAGGTGGGGACCAGATCCTAGTCTGAGAGGCTTTGTGAACACAGGCCCTGGTTTGTTATGCTTAGATATTCCAGGTAAAATGTGCCCCCTAAACCCTGGGTCGTCTGCCCGCCCACAAGACCATTAGCCCGCTGAGCTATAGTTTGGGGAGCCAAAACAAGTCTTCGGTACTCTGGTCTGAGGCAAGGTTACTCATCATACAAGCGGGATTCTGATGACGTCACATGATGTGATTAATACATCCTCACCTTGATGACATCACTGTTTGACCTGTGACCTTGTGTTGACCTCTCACCTCACCAGGACACCTCCAGGCGGGAGACCAGATCTTGGAGGTGAATGGGGAGAGTTTACTAGGGGTCACCAGTGAAAGGTAGGTTCAACAAGAAAAAACAACTCTCTCTTCATTGGAAAAATACCAAAAAGACCAGTGAAATTTGTGTTGATGTAGTCAAGACATTAACGTTTTGTTTTTTTGTTATTGTTTTATACAGAGCAGTAGACGTTCTGAGATCAGCGTCCTCGAGCAACCAAATGCGCCTTCTGATCGCCAGAGACGAGGAAGCAAGGTAGGCCCTGAGGACCGTGTCTAGATATGAGATGCACACGATTCATTGACCACATTCTGTAGGCTTAGTGTCAATACACTTAATCACAACTTTAGCGTCAACACGCATTGGGTCGCTGATGTGAGTGTCTGTAATCTGCATTTGTGTCTGAAGTCTGAATTTCAGCTATCAGGTGTTTTGTGTCGGCTTGGAACTCCAATTGTGCTCCATGTCCATCTGTGTCCCTGAATGTCCTTTATCTCTCAACTTGGCCTGCCTGTCCTCCTCCGCCTCCTCCTCCTTCCCTTCCTTCCCTCCTTCTCTTCCTCCTCGTCTTAAAAATTGAGATTATTAAAAAGATGCCATTTTTTAATTATTCAAAGTAAAAATGAATAATTTTGTTGATAAACCAGATGGTTGGCATGGCGCTGAGAGTTTCTTTGGCTTCCTCTTCGAAGATGAATAACCCTGGCAGTGGCATGGTGGACATTTTGGGCAGGGTTTTTGGGCTGGGACGCCCTCGCTCCGCCTCAGGCACTTCTTCTTCCTACCTTTCTCTGCACCCCTGGCAGCTAGCAACAAGAGGATGAATGGAAAGACATTTAGTACAGACTGTTAATCCAAACTGATGAACTTGTGAACTTGCTACGCTGATCCTCAGCACGAGGGCCCCACAAGGGTGCGTGCTCAGCCCCCTCCTGTACTCCCTGTTCACCCATGACTGCGTGGCCACGCACGTCTCCAACTCAATCATCAAGTTTGCAGACGACACAACAGTAGTAGTACGCCTGATTACCAACAATGACGAGACAGCCTACAGCGAGGAGGTGAGGGCCCTGGTGAAGTGGTGCCAGGAAAATAACCTTTCCCTCAACGTCAACAAAACAAAAGGAGCTGATTGTGGACTTCAGGAAACAGCAGAAAGAGCACGCCCCCATCCACATCAATCTTCACTCCGTTCGTCTTTCCCTTGATCCTGACTAGTCTCCCAGTCCATGCCGCTGAAAAACATCCCCACAACATGATGCTGCCACCACTATGCTTCACTGTAGGGATGGTGCCAGGTTTCCTCCAGATGTGGCAGTTGGCATTCAGGCCAAAGAGTTCAATCTTGGTTTCATCAGACCAGAGAATCTTGTTTCTCATGGTCTGAGAGTCCTTTAGGTGCCTTTTGGCATACTCTAAGCGGGATGTCATGTGCCTTTTACTGAGGAGCGGCTTCCATCTGGCCACTCTACCAGAAAGGCCTAATTGGTGGAGTGCTGCAGTGATGGTTGTCCTTCTGGAAGGTTCTCCCATCTCCACAGAGGAACTCTGGAGCTCTGTCAGAGTGACCATCGGGTTCTTGGTCACCTCCCTGACCAAGGCCCTTCTCCCCCGATTGCTCAGGTTGGCCGGGCGGCCAGCTCTAGGAAGAGTCTTAGTGGTTTCAAACTTCTTCCATTTAAGAATGATGGAGGCCACTGTGTTCTTGGGGACCTTCAATGCTGCAGACATTTTTTGGTACCCTTCCCCAGATCTATGTCTCGACATAATCCTGTCTCGGCGCTCCATGGACAATTCCTTCGACCTCATGGCTTGGTTTTTCCTCTGACATGCACTGTCAACTGTGGGACCTTATATAGACAGGTGTGTGCCTTTCCAAACCATGACCAATCAATTGAATTTACCACAGATGGAATCCAATCAAGTTGTAGAAACATCTCAAGGATGATCAATGGAAACAGGATGTACCTGAGCTCAATTTCGCTTTGTCATTATGGGGTATTGTGATGTCATTATGGGGTATTGTGATGTCATTATGGGGTATTGTGATGTCGTTATGGGGTATTGTGTATAGATTGAGGAGGAAAAGATCTTTCCCCCATCCATTCTAGAATAAGGCTGTAACGTAACAAAATGTGGAAAAAGTCAAGGGGTCTGAATTCTTTCCGAATGCACTATATATATTCCTATTCTGGACTGATATTTCTTGATTTCTTTCTTAAAATGTTTTTAGGATTTGTGTGTTGTGATTGTTTTGTAATGTTCGGTATTGCTGCACTGTTAGCCCTAGAAGCATAAGCATCTGCAAAATATGTGTACGTAACCAGTAACATTTGATTTGATTTGAAAGTCAGGGAAGGGAACCACATTACACAGCAAACACAGTAGAATATAACTTTTACTACGTGATGAATTCTTGATTTGCTGTAAACAGCCAGTGGAAGGTTATATCGGTCAGAACATTAACAGAGAGAAGCTGCATCCTCCACTCATCATATTCTGCCATCTGGTAGCCTATTGTTTTTAGCATTTACCATTTAGCCAGGTTGCTAATCTAACCACGATGCCATAGCAACAACGGACCGGGTGGTCAGTTTTGACATCGTGAGTCAGCATGAAACCAGGTCACGCTAGCTGTCACACACACACACACACACACACACACACACACACACACACACACACACACACACACACACACACACACACACACACACACACACACACACACACACACACACACACACACACACACACACACACACACACACAAAATAAGGCATGCTATACAGGCTACAGAATGTACAAGCTATAGGCAGGAGAGGCAGGAAAGCAGGCTACATACAGGAAAGCAAGCTACAGGCAGGAAAGCAGGCTACAGACAGGAAAGCAGGCTACAGACAGGAAAGCAGGCTACAGACAGGAAAGCAGGCTACAGACAGGAAAGCAGGCTACAGACAGGAAAGCAGGCTACAGACAGGAAAGCAGGCTACAGACAGGAAAGCAGGCTACAGACAGGAAAGCAGGCTACAGACGGGAAAGCAGGCTACAGACGGGAAAGCAGGCTACAGGCGGGAAAGCAGGCTATAGGCGGGAAAGCAGGCTACAGACAGGAAAGCAGGCTACAGACAGGAAAGCAGGCTACAGACAGGAAAGCAGGCTACAGGCAGGAGAAGCAGGAAAGCAGGCTACAGACAGAAAAGCAGGCTACCGGCAGGAAAGCAAGCTACAGGCAGGAAAGCAGGCTACGGGTAGGAAAGCAGGCTACAGTCAGGAAAGCAGGCTACAGGCTACAGGCAGGAGAGGCTACAGGCAGGAAAGCAGGCTACATACAGGAAAGCAGGCTACAGTCAGGAAAGCAGGCTACAGGCAGGAAAGCAGGCTACAGGCAGGAAAGCAGGCTACAGACAGGAAAGCAGGCTACAGTCAGGAAAGCAGGCTACAGGCTACAGGCAGGAGAGGCTACAGGCAGGAAAGGTGGGAAAGCAGGCTACAGGCAGGAAAGCAGGCTACAGGCAGGAAATGTGGGAAAGCAGGCTACAGGCAGGAAAGCAGGCTACAGGCAGGAAAGCAGGCTACAGGCAGGAAAGGTGGGAAAAGCAGGCTACAGGCAGGAAAGCAGGCTACAGGCAGGATAGCAGGCCACAGGCAGGAAAGCAGGCTACAGGCAGGAAAGCAGGCTACAGGCAGGAAAGCAGACTACAGACAGGAAAGCAGGCTACAGGCAGGAAAGCAGACTACAGGCAGGAAAGCAGGCTACAGGCAGGAAAGCAGGCTACAGACAGGAAAGCAGGCTACAGGCAGGAAAGCAGGCTACAGTCAGGAAAACAGTCTACAGGCAGGAAAGCAGGCTACAGACAGGAAAGCAGGCTACAGGCAGGAAAGCAGTCTACAGGCAGGAAAGCAGGCTACAGACAGGAAAGCAGGCTACAGGCAGGAAAGCAGGCTACAGTCAGGAAAACAGTCTACAGGCAGGAAAGCAGGCTACAGACAGGAAATCAGGCTACAGGCAGGAAAGCAGGCTACAGACAGGAAAGCAGGCTACAGACAGGAACGCAGTCTACAGGCAGGAAAGCAGGCTACAGGCAGGAAAGTAGGCTACAGACAGGAAAGCAGTCTACAGGCAGGAAAGCAGTCTACAGGCAGGAAAACAGTCTACAGGCAGGAAAGCAGGCTACAGACAGGAAAGCAGTCTACAGGCAGGAAATCAGGCTACAGGCAGGAAAGCAGGCTACAGGCAGGAAAGCAGGCTACAGGCAGGAAAGCAGTCTACAGGCAGGAAAGCAGGCTACAGTCAGGAAATCAGGCTACAGGCAGGAAAGCAGGCTACAGGCAGGAAATCAGGCTACAGACAGGAAATCAGGCTACAGGCAGGAAAGCAGGCTACAGTCAGGAAAGCAGGCTACAGGCAGGAAAGCAGGCTACAGGCAGGAAATCAGGCTACAGACAGGAAATCAGGCTACAGGCAGGAAAGCAGGCTACAGGCTAAACTGTGGACAGTACTCATGAGATGAGCCTGTGCTTCTCACATCGTTCTATAATCTGTGTTCTGTGCCTTAACCAAAACTCAGAGCTCAGAGCTCAGCACACAGGCCAAGGCAGGAGGGATGGAGAGGAGGAGAGGACAGGAGGGGAAAGGAGAGGAGGGGAGGCCAAGGCAGGAGGGATGGAGAGGAGGAGAGGAGAGGAGGGGAAAGGAGAGGAGGGGAGGCCAAGACAGGAGGGATGGAGAGGAGGAGAGGACAGGAGGGGAAAGGAGAGGAGGAGAGGCCAAGGCAGGAGGGATGGAGAGGAGGAGAGGAGAAGAGGGGAAAGGAGAGGAGGGGAGGCCAAGGCAGGAGGGATGGAGAGGAGGAGAGGAGAAGGCAGGAGGGATGGAGAGGAGGAGAGGACAGGAGGGGAAAGGAGAGGAGGGGATGGAGGGATTATGCCTTTCCGTTTCTGTTCCTTCCTCTCTTCATCTCTCTCTCTAATCCCCCTCTCCCTCTCTCTAATTCTTTCCCCTATTCTCCCTGTATCTCCTCCATGCTATTTGAGTCCACTACGCAGTAATATTAACCTGGTTGTTAAAGCCTTAGTACCATTGATCTGTGATGAGAGGAGGTCAGAAATAGAAATGGAATATGAAGCTAGAGTCAACCTCTATTTAACCAGGGAATCCTGTTGAAATGAACGCTTACAATATAACTAAATATGAAGCTATAACCAACCTCTATTTAACCAGGGAATCCTGTTGAAATGAACGCTTACAATATAACTAAATATGAAGCTATAACCAACCTCTATTTAACCAGGGAATCCTGTTGAAATGAACGCTTACAATATAACTAAATATGAAGCTATAACCAACCTCTATTTAACCAGGGAATCCTGTTGAAATGATGCTTACAATATAACTAAATATGAAGCTATAACCAACCTCTATTTAACCAGGGAATCCTGTTGAAATGAACGCTTACAATATAACTAAATATGAAGCTATAAACAACCTCTATTTAACCAGGGAATCCTGTTGAAATGAACGCTTACAATATAACTAAATATGAAGCTATAACCAACCTCTATTTAACCAGGGAATCCTGTTGAAATGAACGCTTACAATATAACTAAATATGAAGCTATAACCAACCTCTATTTAACCAGGGAATCCTGTTGAAATGATGCTTACAATATAACTAAATATGAAGCTATAACCAACCTCTATTTAACCAGGGAATCCTGTTGAAATGAACGCTTACAATATAACTAAATATGAAGCTATAACCAACCTCTATTTAACCAGGGAATCCTGTTGAAATGAACGCTTACAATATAACTAAATATGAAGCTATAAACAACCTCTATTTAACCAGGGAATCCTGTTGAAATGAACGCTTACAATATAACTAAATATGAAGCTATAAACAACCTCTATTTAACCAGGGAATCCTGTTGAAATGAACGCTTACAATATAACTAAATATGAAGCTATAACCAACCTCTATTTAACCAGGGAATCCTGTTGAAATGAACGCTTACAATATAACTAAATATGAAGCTATAACCAACCTCTATTTAACCAGGGAATCCTGTTGAAATGAACGCTTACAATATAACTAAATATGAAGCTATAACCAACCTCTATTTAACCAGGGAATCCTGTTGAAATGAACGCTTACAATATAACTAAATATGAAGCTATAACCAACCTCTATTTAACCAGGGAATCCTGTTGAAATGAACACTTACAATATAACTAAATGTAGACAAAATATAGACCAACATTTAAAACCCCCAAATGGATATTTATTTACAGTAGCTAAATGGCTCTCGTTCTTCATTCCCGTTAGTGAGACTCCAAACTGCTAGAGATTGTGTCTTTGGTGTTAGCCACCTTAACCACCAGTCAGCCCCGCTAGTGACATCAGATCACCACGTGACCCTATGTGACCTCTGAGGTTGTTAATCCATCTGTCCCAGCAGCCCATCCTGATGGTGATATGAAGGAAGACATGCAGACACAAGCACAATATACAGTATGTACATTCCCCTGCAGTGAGGTTAAATATACCAGAGATTCAGACTGGACATTCCCCTGCAGTGAGGTTAAATATCCCAGAGATTCAGACTGGACATTCCCCTGCAGTGGGGTTAAATATACCAGAGATTCAGACTGGACATTCCCCTGCAGTGAGGTTAAATATCCCAGAGATTCAGACTGGACATTCCCCTGCAGTGAGGTTAAATATACCAGAGATTCAGACTGGACATTCCCCTGCAGTGAGGTTAAATATCCCAGAGATTCAGACTGGACATTCCCCTGCAGTGAGGTTAAATATCCCAGAGATTCAGACTGGACATTCCCCTGCAGTGAGGTTAAATATACCAGAGATTCAGACTGGACATTCCCCTGCAGTGGGGTTAAATATACCAGAGATTCAGACTGGACATTTCCCTGCAGTGAGGTTAAATATCCCAGAGATTCAGACTGGACATTCCCCTGCAGTGAGGTTAAATATACCAGAGATTCAGACTGGACATTCCCCTGCAGTGAGGTTAAATATACCAGAGATTCAGACTGGACATTCCCCTGCAGTGAGGTTAAATATACCAGAGATTCAGACTGGACATTCCCCTGCAGTGAGGTTAAATATACCAGAGATTCAGACTGGACATTCCCCTGCAGTGAGGTTAAATATACCAGAGATTCAGACTGGACATTCCTCTGCAGTGAGGTTAAATATACCAGAGATTCAGACTGGACATTCCCCTGCAGTGGGGTTAAATATACCAGAGATTCAGACTGGACATTCCCCTGCAGTGAGGTTAAATGTACCAGAGATTCAGACTGGACATTCCCCTGCAGTGAGGTTAAATATACCAGAGATTCAGACTGGACATTCCCCTGCAGTGAGGTTATATATACCAGAGATTCAGACTGGACATTCCCCTGCAGTGAGGTTAAATATCCCAGAGATTCAGACTGGACATTCCTCTGCAGTGAGGTTAAATATCCCAGAGATTCAGACTGGACATTCCTCTGCAGTGAGGTTAAATATACCAGAGATTCAGACTGGACATTCCTCTGCAGTGAGGTTAAATATACCAGAGATTCAGACTGGACATTCCCCTGCAGTGAGGTTATATATACCAGAGATTCAGACTGGACATACCCCTGCAGTGAGGTTAAATATACCAGCGATTCAGACTGGACATTCCCCTGCAGTGAGGTTAAATATACCAGAGATTCAGACTGGACATCCCCCCCCCCCCACCCCCCCACACACACACACACACACAAAGCCAACTAGGGCATGTTGAAGAGCACCACATAGCTGATCAGATCAGTCTAATCCTTCCTGTCTGGGGTCAGAGAGGGGACATCCTTCCTGTCTGGTGTCAGAGAGGGGACATCCTGTCTGGGGTCAGAGGGGGGACATCCTTCCTCTCTGGGGTCAGAGAGGGGACATCCTGTCTGGGGTCAGAGGGGGGACATCCTGTCTGGGGTCAGAGGGGGGACATCCTGTCTGGGGTCAGAGGGGGGACATCCTTCCTCTCTGGGGTCAGAGAGGGGACATCCTGTCTGGGGTCAGAGAGGGGACATCTTGTCTGGGGTCAGAGGGGGGACATCCTTCCTCTCTGGGGTCAGAGAGGGGACATCCTTCCTGTCTGGGGTCAGAGAGGGGACATCCTGTCTGGGGTCAGAGAGGGGACATCCTTCCTGTCTGGGGTCAGAGAGGGGACATCCTTCCTGTCTGGGGTCAGAGGGGGGACATCCTTCCTCTCTGGGGTCAGAGGGGGGACATCCTTCCTCTCTGGGGTCAGA
Organism: Salvelinus alpinus; assembly: GCF_045679555.1. Lineage (NCBI taxonomy): Eukaryota > Metazoa > Chordata > Actinopteri > Salmoniformes > Salmonidae > Salvelinus > Salvelinus alpinus. Next base: position 15,878,409 of record NC_092086.1, read on the forward strand.
GAGGGGACATCTTGTCTGGGGTCAGAAAGGGGACATCCTTCCTGTCTGGGGTCAGAGAGGGGACATCCTTCCTGTCTGGGGGTCTTCTCCAAATGAGTCTGGATCTGAGAACCTCCCCGACGATTTCTAGAACTCAAACACATTCTAACCGCTCTGATTGGTCCCAGAAACCGATGGCCAGAACACACGTTGGTAAAGTGGCGTTTTGAAAATTCTTCATTGGCTTTAATACTCTGATTGGTTTGTTTTGTACAACACTCCTCATTTTGACGTCACCACAAATGACTTCAATGACGGCCGTCTCAGACTGAAGTCTGTAGCGAACACAGAGGAAGAATTCAGAGTCTCCAGGCAACAGGAAAGATACTGCTGACCCATGACTGAGAATCAAATCAAATCAAATTAAATGTTATTTGGTCACATGCGCCGAATACAACAGGTGTACTGTAGACCTTACCGTGACATGCTTACTTACAAGCGATTAATCAACAATGCAGTTGAAGAAATAGAGTTTAGCCCCGACCCCTTACACCCGACCCCTTACACCCGACCCCTTACACCCGACCCCTTACACCCGATCCCTAGAAAGGAGTAGACCATACGCCAGTGTTAGCTGCTTCCTGTCTAGGTATCTGCAGCAAGGACTTGATATAGAAAGATAATACAGGAAGAGGAAGACATTAAATCAATGCACAATTTGAGACGAAAAACCACCACTCCTCTACAATTGTTACAGAAAAATCATATTATACCAAGCAATGCCCGTCATTCCAAGAAAATCACAGATTTGATTAGGGATCATTCAGTGGATGTACCTGGTCCGGAAATCCATCCACAATCCAATTTATTTTTAAGATCATAACAATGACACTGAGGGAATACCAGGAAATGTTCTCTCTCTCTCTCTCTCTCTCTCTCTCTCTCTCTCTCTCTCTCTATCTCTCTCTCTCTCTCTCTCTGTCTCCCCCCCACTCTCACTCTCTCTCTCTCTTTCTCTCTCTCTTTCTCTCTCTCTATCCCCCACTCTCTTTCTCTTTCTCTCTCTCTCTCTCTCTCTCTCTCTCTCTCTCTCTCTCTCTCTCTCTCTCTCTCTCTCTCTCTCTCTCTCTCTCCCCCCCACTCGCTCTCTTTCTCTCTCTCCCCTCCACTCTCTCTCCTCTCTTTCGCTCGCTCCCCCCCTCTCTCTCTCCCCGCACTCTCTTTCTCTCCTCTCTTTCACTCTCTCCCCCCTCTCTCCCCCACGCTCTCTCTCTTTCTCTCTCTCTCCTCTCTCTCCTCTCTTTCGCTCTCTCTCCCCCCTCTCTCTCCCCCCACTCTCTTTCTCTCCTCTCTTTCAAGCTCTCCACACTCTCTCTCCCCTCCCCTCTCTCTCTCTCTCTCTCTCTCTCTCTCTGTCCCTCTCTCTCCCCCCTCTCTTTCTCTCTCTCTCTCTCCTCTCACTCTCCCCCCCCCCCTCTCTCTCTCTCTCTCTCTCTCTCTCTCTCTCAGGCAGTGTATTAGGCCTCCATTCTAGAGCCAACAACAATGGGATTAGTGGGTGATGTTGTGTATTCAGTAGGGGAGCTACACAGCAACACCTTTACTTTAAAAACACTATTTCACCCTTATAATGTAGCTGATATTCTATCAACACATCAGCTTTATCTGGAAGGGTAATGGAGGGTTCCCCTAACAGAAATACCACCCGTGGTAGCATTTAGGGTTCCCCTAACAGAATTACCACCCATGGTATCATGTAGGGTTCCCCGAACATAATTACCACTCATGGTAGCATTTAGGGTTCCCCTAACAGAATTACCACCCATGGTAGCATTTAGGGTTCCCCTAACAGAATTACCACCCATGGTATCATGTAGGGTTCCCCGAACATAATTACCACTCATGGTAGCATTTAGGGTTCACCTAACAGAATTACCACCCATGGTAGCATTTAGGGTTCCCCTAACAGAATTACCACCCATGGTATCATTTAGGGTTCCCCTAACAGAATTACCACCCGTGGTAGAATTTCGGGTTCCCCTAACAGAATTACCACCCGTGGTAGTATTTAGGGTTCCCCTAACAGAATTACCACCCGTGGTAGCATTTCGGGTTCCCCTAACAGAATTACCACCCGTGGTAGCATTTCGGGTTCCCCTAACAGAATTACCACCCGTGGTAGCATTTTGGGTTCCCCTAACAGAATTACCACCCATGGTATCATGTAGGGTTTCCCCTAACAGAATTACCACCCGTGGTAGCATTTCGGGTTCCCCTAACATAATTACCACCCATGGTAGAATTCCCGGGTTCCCCTAACAGAATTACCACCCATGGTATCATGTAGGGTTCCCCTAACATAATCACCACCCATGGTAGAATTTCGGGTTCCCCTAACATAATTACCACCCGTGGTAGCATTTCGGGTTCCCCTAACAGAATTACCACCCATGGTAGAATTCCCGGGTTCCCCTAACATAATTACCACCCATGGTAGCATTTAGGGTTTCCCCTAACAGAATTACCACCCATGGTTGGATTTGGGCTCCAATATGTGATGACAATATAAAAACTATTAAGGTGTGAGCTATCATAGTTTAGTGTTGTAGAATCTAAAGGTATTAACTTGGGTCTTTGGGGTTCTGTGGGGTGTGAGGTAGTGGGTGTGAGGTAGTGGGTGTGATATGATTTGGGGTTCTGTGGGGTGTGAGGTAGTGGGTGTGATATGATTTGGGGTTCTGTGGGGTGTGAGGTAGTGGCTGTGATATGATTTGGGGTTCTGTGGGGTGTGAGGTAGTGGCTGTGATATGATTTGGGGTTCTGTGGGGTGTGAGGTAGTGGGTGTGGTATGATTTGGGGTTCTGTGGGGTGTGAGGTAGTGGGTGTGGTATGATTTGGGGTTCTGTGGGGTGTGAGGTAGTGGGTGTGATATGATTTGGGGTTCTGTGGGGTGTGAGGTGGTGGGTGTGATAGACTAATATAAGGTTGTCGTTTCAGTGAATCGTGTGGGTGTGTGGCTGTGTGGGTGTGTGGCTGTGTGGCTGTGTGGGTGTGTGGCTGTGTGGCTGTGTGGCTTTGTGGCTCTGTGGCTGTGTGGCTGTGTGGCCGTGTGGCCGTGTGGCTGTGTGGCTGTGTGGCCGTGTGGCTGTGTGGCTGTGTGGCCGTGTGGGGGTGTGGCTGTGAGTACAGTGTTATAGTTCAGTTCTAACTGTATACTTGTTGTTGGGGACGTGTCATTAATTACCCCTTTGGCTTCTTACAGGAGAGAGTTTTCAGAGCTTTTGGAGAAGTATGGATCCAGCACTAGTACTGGGTCGACACGCAACTCTCCCATCCAGCATGGTAGGACCTCCCTCCATGTCCACATGGTATAACACTGTATATGTCCTGTCTCCCCCCTCTATTTCAACATGGTATAACCCCCACAAATACTGTATATGTCCTGTCTCCCCCCTCTATTTCAACATGGTTTAACCCCCACAAATACTGTATATGTCCTGTCTCCCCCCTCTATTTCAACATGGTATAACCCCCACAAATACTGTATATGTCCTGTCTCCCCCCTCTATTTCAACATGGTTTAACCCCCACAAATACTGTATATGTCCTGTCTCCCCCCTCTATTTCAACATGGTATAACCTCCACAAATACTGTATATGTCCTGTCTCCCCCCTCTATTTCAACATGGTATAACCCCCACAAACACTGTATATGTTCTGTCTCCCCCCTCTATTTCAACATGGTATAACCCCCACAAACACTGTATATGTCCTGTCTCCCCCCTCTATTTCAACATGGTATAACCCCCACAAATACTGTATATGTCCTGTCTCCCCCCTCTATTTCAACATGGTATAACCCCCACAAACACTGTATATGTCCTGTCTCCCCCCTCTATTTCAACATGGTATAACCCCCACAAATACTGTATATGTCCTGTCTCCCCCCTCTATTTCAACATGGTATAACCCCCACAAACACTGTATATGTCCTGTCTCCCCCCTCTATTTCAACATGGTATAACCCCCACAAACACTGTATATGTCCTGTCTCCCCCCTCTATTTCAACATGGTATAACCCCCACAAACACTGTATATGTCCTGTCTCCCCCCTCTATTTCAACATGGTATAACCCCCACAAATACTGTATATGTCCTGTCTCCCCCCTCTATTTCAACATGGTGTAACCTCCACAAATACTGTATATGTCCTGTCTCCCCCCTCTATTTCAACATGGTTTAACCCCCACAAATACTGTATATGTCCTGTCTCCCCCCTCTATTTCAACATGGTATAACCCCCACAAATACTGTATATGTCCTGTCTCCCCCCTCTATTTCAACATGGTATAACCCCCACAAATACTGTATATGTCCTGTCTCCCCCCTCTATTTCAACATGGTATAACCCCCACAAATACTGTATATGTCCTGTCTCCCCCCTCTATTTCAACATGGTGTAACCTCCACAAATACTGTATATGTCCTGTCTCCCCCCTCTATTTCAACATGGTTTAACCCCCACAAATACTGTATATGTCCTGTCTCCCCCTCTATTTCAACATGGTTTAACCCCCACAAATACTGTATATGTCCTGTCTCCCCCCTCTATTTCAACATGGTATAACCCCCACAAATACTGTATATGTCCTGTCTCCCCCCTCTATTTCAACATGGTTTAACCCCCACAAATACTGTATATGTCCTGTCTCCCCCCTCTATTTCAACATGGTATAACCCCCACAAATACTGTATATGTCCTGTCTCCCCCCTCTATTTCAACATGGTATAACCCCCACAAATACTGTATATGTCCTGTCTCCCCCCTCTATTTCAACATGGTATAACCCCCACAAATACTGTATATGTCCTGTCTCCCCCCTCTATTTCAACATGGTATAACCCCCACAAATACTGTATATGTCCTGTCTCCCCCCTCTATTTCAACATGGTATAACCCCCACAAATACTGTATATGTCCTGTCTCCCCCCTCTATTTCAACATGGTATGTGCTATATCTTAAACACGTATCCAGCTCAGTATATGACAGTGATGACCTCCCATCCAATCAATACTATTTGTCCTGTCTTGATCTTTATTTTTCACCCCCGCTTTTAAACAATTTTTTACTGTGCTCAGACCCCCTATGAAATCACCATTTTACTTTACACCTGTAAAATGTGTTTGGTGTACTATATAACTAGATACAAATGAAACCTTTCTGATCATAGTAACTTACAGAACTACTTTACAGCAGAAAAACTAGATGAAAACCTCAGTAACATGCTGCTGATCCTTTAAAGTGTACAGTACTATAGC
>NC_092086.1:15886208-15903708 GCF_045679555.1 Salvelinus alpinus
TTTTTCATCATTGTGTCAATGAATTACCTAGTTTTTCATCATTGGGTCAGTGAATTACCTAGTTTTTCATCATTGGGTCAGTGAATTGCCTAGTTTTTCATCATTGAGTCACTGAATTACCTAGTTTTTCATCATTGGGTCAGTGAATTGCAATGAGATCTCAAGGAAATATACCTCATTGGAAATATATATTTTCATGAAGCAAATAACCTCAACATTGTAGACATTTCTTAAAGGCTGACATTAGTTTTGCGTTGTAATGTCCAAATCAAAGACAACCATATAAGCACAATAACATAACATCCCTTCCGTAAGACAGGCCATTTCTGTTCCTGTCCGTTTCCTTTTGGATTTCAAGGCTAAATAATAAATAGCACAGGGCAGCATGTAGAGTATTATTTACAGCTTAGAGGAGATCAAGCTTACTAAACTAAACACTTGTCAGGAACTGCTTTATGAAGTCCAGGGTCAGCGGCTCTCTACTCCCATTGGGTGCGTTTAATAGGATATCTGTAGAGGCAGGAAACTGACTGAGGGGTCAGTCCTCTTTCATCATGTAGTAGCACCTATTTACACTGCCCTCTGGTGGAACGTCTGGAGACCCTGTCTGCGTCCCGAGACCCTGTTCCCTGTCTCTAACTGCTATCTGTCTCTAATTGTTCCCTGTTTCTAACTGTTCCCTGTCTCTAACTGTTATCTGTCTCTAATTGTTACCTGTCTCTAACTGTTCCCTGTCTCTCCTCCTTTCTAAGCAGGCAGATATCTGGACAGCACATCGTCCGGGTCCTCGTCACGCTCCCAGAGTCCTTTGCTTTTGAGTCCTGCTGGCTCTCAGAGCACCTACAACAACCCTCTACTGCGCTCCCTCAGGTATAGCTATTGTAGCTAATTCAGGGGGTAGACCCGACTGGGACTCGACCCGGGTCCAGCGACTGACCCGGGTCCAGCGACTGCGCTCCCTCAGGTATAGCTATTGTAGCTAATTCAGGGGGTACCCCCGACTGGGACTCGACCCGGGTCCAGCGACTGCGCTCCCTCAGGTATAGCTATTGTAGCTAATTCAGGGGGTAGACCCGACTGGGACTCGACCCGGGTCCAGCGACTGCGCTCCCTCAGGTATAGCTATTGTAGCTAATTCAGGGGGTAGCCCCGACTGGGACTCGACCCGGGTCCAGCGACTGGGACACGACCCGGGTCCAGCGACGACCCGGGTCCAGCGACTGGGACTCGACCCGGGTCCAGCGACTGTTAACCCAACACCTTAGTCATTACGCCAAGAGATCCAAACCTCTTGACAAGGTGGCTAGGAGTTGTGTTAAGCTCGCTACAATATAGTACAGTTCAACCATTGATGTTGATGTATCTACTGTATGAATGGGTTGTACAGTTAGTTCACCCTGTGTCTATGTTCTACTATCTGTGACTGTTGCTGTGACTGGGTGTGTATTTGAGAGAGTTTGTATGTGTCTGTCTGTCTTACAGTATATAATATATCCTCATCCTCTCCTCCTCCTGTCTCCAGTCACCCAGGAGAGGGTGTGTATTTGAGAGAGTTTGTATGTGTCTGTCTGTCTTACAGTATATAATATATCCTCATCCTCTCCTCCTCCTGTCTCCAGTCACCCAGGAGAGGGTGTGATCCAGCTGATTTCTGTAGCCCGCTCCTCTAGTCTGGGCATCACCGTCGGCGGAGGCTCCAACAGACCGGACGGGCCTGCAGTCTTCATCCAGGAGGTTCTGTCTGGGGGAGACTGCCACAGGGTAAGTCACCAATGGGATCCATCCTGAAAGAACAGGGTACCAGTGGAGAACCCCTTCTCATAGATTCACTTCATAACAGATCCTGTAGTCATAGTTACCTCCATTGGGTTTTAACACTGGGATGAAATGAACCAGACTCACACCACTGGTAGAACATCCAGTCAACGATGGATTATGGTGGGAAGAGTTACATTAGGCATGTCGACATGGTAACGTCAATCTGCTCTACTTAGAAATGGAGTTACATTAGGCATGTCGACATGGTAACGTCAATCTGCTCTACTTAGAAATGGAGTTACATTAGGCATGTCGACATGGTAACGTCAATCTGCTCTACTTAGAAATGGAGTTACATTAGGCATGTCGACATGGTAACGTCAATCTGCTCTACTTAGAAATGGAGTTACATTAGGCATGTCGACATGGTAACGTCAATCTGCTCTAATTAGAAATGGAGTTACATTAGACATGTCGACATGGTAACGTCAATCTGCTCTACTTAGAAATGGAGTTACATTAGGCATGTCGACATGGTAACGTCAATCTGCTCTACTTAGAAATGGAGTTACATTAGGCATGTCGACATGGTAACGTCAATCTGCTCTACGTAGAAATGAAGTTACATTAGGCATGTCGACACACCATGCTGACCAATGGTTTAAAGCCGTTCCTATCACCTCTGACCAGAACATCGGCCCTCATTTTCTGTTAATTTCCAAACAACACTTCATATTGAAACTGCACAAACAGCCCCGTTGGTCAACAGTCAGCAGGGTGATCTCTTAACACACCACAGTCAGCAGGGTGATCTCTTAACACATCACAGTCAGCAGGGTGATCTCTTAACACACCACAGTCAGCAGGGTGATCTCTTAACACACCACAGTCAGCAGGGTGATCTCTTAACACACCACAGCCAGCAGGGTGGTCTCTTAACACACCACAGTCAGCAGGGTGATCTCTTAACACACCACAGCCAGCAGGGTGGTCTCTTAACACACCACAGCCAGCAGGGTGATCTCTTAACACACCACATCACTTCCTGTCCTGATCTCTACCTCCCTACCATCTAGCCTCTACCACACCCACAGCACTCCCTGACCTCTACCTCCCTACCATCTAGCCTCTACCACCCCCACAGCACTCTCTGACCTCTACCTCCCTACCATCTAGCCTCTACCACCCCCACAGCACTCCCTGACCTCTACCTCCCTACCATCTAGCCTCTACCACCCCCACAGCACTCCCTGACCTCTACCTCCCTACCATCTAGCCTCTACCACCCCCACAGCACTCCCTGACCTCTACCTCCCTACCATCTAGCCTCTACCACCCCCACAGCACTCCCTGACCTCTACCTCCCTACCATCTAGCCTCTACCACCCCCACAGCACTCCCTGACCTCTACCTCCCTACCATCTAGCCTCTACCACCCCCACAGCACTCCCTGACCTCTACCTCCCTACCATCTAGCCTCTACCACCCCCACAGCACTTCCTGTCCTGATCTCTACCTCCCTACCATCTAGCCTCTACCACCCCCACAGCACTCCCTGACCTCTACCTCCCTACCATCTAGCCTCTACCACCCCCACAGCACTCCCTGACCTCTACCTCCCGACCATCTAGCCTCTACCACCCCCACATCACTTCCTGCCCTGTCCCCCATCTGCCCACTCCCAGAAATATGACACTGATAGGAAAAGGTGAGAGGAGAGGGGGAGGATGGGGAGGGCAGGGCAGGAGAGGGGGAGGATGGGGGAGGGCAGGGAAGGGAATAGATGAGGGTTGTCCATATTCCAAAACCTCTCTGGAAAGCTGACACTAATGGAGAGGGGGGAGGATGGGGGAGGGCAGGATGGGAAGGGTTGTCCATGCTGCACCTTTCACCTGCAGTGTGATAGATGGGGTGACTATGTACAGAAAATGCTGTCATTTCTATACGGTTCACCCGATATGGATTAAAATACCCTCAAATTAAGGCTGACAGTCGGCACTTTAACCTCATATTCATTGTTTGATTTCAAATCCAAACGTTTGAAGTATAGAGCCATAAGAAGAAAACATGCTTCACTGTGCCAATAATTACTGAGGACACTGAATAATTACTGGAAATAGAGAGATAGAGACATAGAGAAATAGATACATACAGTTGAAGTCGGAAGTTTACCTACGCTTAGGTTGGAGTCATTAAAACTCGTTTTTCAATCACTCCACAAATTTATTGTTAACAAACTATAGTTTTGTCAAGTCGGTTAGGACATCTACTTTGTGCATGACACAAGTAATTTTTCCAGCAATTGTATACAGACAAATTATTTCACTTATAATTCACTGTATCACAATTCCAGTGGGTCAGAAGTTTACATACACTAAGTTGACTGTGCCTTTAAACAGCAAAACAAATCCAGAAAATGTTGTCATGGCTTTGGAAGCTTCTGATAGGCTAATTGACATAATTTGAGTCAATTGGAGGTGTACCTGTGGATGTATTTCAAGGCCTACCTTCAAACTCAGTGCCTCTTTGCTTGACATCATGGGAAAATCAAAAAAATCATTGAAGACAGTGAAAAATCAGTGAAAAATTGTAGACCTCCACAAGGTCTACTCTGGTTCATCCTTGGGAGCAATTTCCTAACACCTGAAGGAAGGTACCACGTTCATCTGTACAATAGTATGCAATAGTACGCAAGTATAAACACCAAGTATAAACACCATGGGACCACGCAGCCGTCATACCACTCAGGAAGGAGACGCGTTCTGTCTCCTAGAGATGAACGTACTTTGGTGTGAAAAGTGCAAATCAATCCCAGAACAACAGCAAAGGACCTTGTGAAGATGCTGGAGGAAACAGGTACAAAAGTATCTATATCCACAGTAAAACGAGTCCTATATCGACATAAATATGAAAGGCCGCTCAGCAAGGAAGAAGCCACTGCTCCAAAACCGCCATAAAAAAGCCAGATTACGGTTTGCAATTGCACATGGGGACAAAGATCATACTTTTTGGAGAAATGTCCTCTGGTCCGATGAAACAAAACAGAACTGTTTGGCCATAATGACCATCGTTATGTTTGGAGGAAAAAGGGGGAGGCTTGCAAGCCGAAGAACATCATCCCAACCGTGAAGCACGGGGGTGGCAGCATCATGTTGTGAGGGTGCATTGCTGCAGGAGGGACTGGTGCACTTCACAAAATAGATGGCATCATGAGGCACAGAGAACACAGCCACGGCAGGCCTAGAATCACACAGCCACGGCAGGCCCAGAACCACAGAGAACACAGCCATGGCAGGCCCAGAACCACAGAGAACACAGCCACGGCAGGCCTAGAGCCACAGAGAACACAGCCATGCCAGGCCCAGAACCACAGAGAACACAGCCACGGCAGGCCTAGAGCCACAGAGAACACAGCCATGGCAGGCCCAGAACCACAGAGAACACAGCCACGGCAGGCCCAGAACCACAGAGAACACAGCCATGGCAGGCCCAGAACCACAGAGAACACAGCCACGGCAGGCCTAGAGCCACAGAGAACACAGCCATGGCAGGCCCAGAACCACAGAGAACACAGCCACGGCAGGCCTAGAGCCACAGAGAACACAGCCATGGCAGGCCCAGAACCACAGAGAACACAGCCATGGCAGGCCTAGAATCACACAGCCACGGCAGGCCCAGAACCACAGAGAACACAGCCACGGCAGGCCTAGAGCCACAGAGAACACAGCCATGGAAGGCCCAGAACCACAGAGAACACAGCCATGGCAGGCCTAGAGCCACAGAGAACACAGCCATGGCAGGCCTAGAACCACAGAGAACACAGCCATGGCAGGCCCAGAGCCACAGAGAACACAGCCACGGCAGACCTAAAGCCACAGAGAACACAGCCATGGCAGGCCCAGAACCACAGAGAACATAGCCATGGCAGGCCCAGAGCCACAGAGAACACAGCCATGGCAGGCCCAGAACCACAGAGAACACAGCCACGGCAGGCCCAGAACCACAGAGAACACAGCCATGGCAGGCCCAGAACCACAGAGAACACAGCCATGGCAGGCCCAGAGCCACAGAGAACAAAGCAATGGCAGGCCCAGAACCACAGAGAACACAGCCATGGCAGGCCCAGAACCACAGAGAACACAGCCATGGCAGGCCTAGAGCCACAGAGAACACAGCCATGGCAGGCCTAGAACCAGAGAGAACACAGCCACGGCAGGCCTAGAGCCACAGAGAACACAGCCACGGCAGACCTAAAGCCACAGAGAACACAGCCATGGCAGGCCCAGAACCACAGAGAACACAGCCACGGCAGACCTAAAGCCACAGAGAACACAGCCATGGCAGGCCCAGAACCACAGAGAACATAGCCATGGCAGGCCCAGAGCCACAGAGAACACAGCCATGGCAGGCCCAGAACCACAGAGAACACAGCCATGGCAGGCCCAGAGCCACAGAGAACACAGCCATGGCAGGCCCAGAACCACAGAGAACACAGCCATGGCAGGCCCAGAACCACAGAGAACACAGCCATGGCAGGCCTAGAGCCACAGAGAACACAGCCATGGCAGGCCTAGAACCAGAGAGAACACAGCCACGGCAGGCCTAGAGCCACAGAGAACACAGCCACGGCAGACCTAAAGCCACAGAGAACACAGCCATGGCAGGCCCAGAACCACAGAGAACACAGCCACGGCAGACCTAAAGCCACAGAGAACACAGCCATGGCAGGCCCAGAACCACAGAGAACATAGCCATGGCAGGCCCAGAGCCACAGAGAACACAGCCATGGCAGGCCCAGAACCACAGAGAACACAGCCACGGCAGGCCCAGAACCACAGAGAACACAGCCATGGCAGGCCCAGAACCACAGAGAACACAGCCACGGCAGACTTAAAGCCACAGAGAACACAGCCATGGCAGGCCCAGAACCACAGAGAACATAGCCATGGCAGGCCCAGAGCCACAGAGAACACAGCCATGGCAGGCCCAGAACCACAGAGAACACAGCCATGGCAGGCCCAGAACCACAGAACACAGCCATGGCAGGCCCAGAACCACAGAGAACACAGCCATGGCAGGCCCAGAACCACAGAGAACACAGCCATGGCAGGCCCAGAACCACAGAGAACACAGCCATGGCAGGCCCAGAACCACAGAGAACACAGCCATGGCAGGCCCAGAACCACAGAGAACACAGCCATGGCAGGCCCAGAGCCACAGAGAACACAGCCATGGCAGGCCCAGAGCCACAGAGAACACAGCCATGGCAGGCCCAGAACCACAGAGAACACAGCCATGGCAGGCCCAGAGCCACAGAGAACACAGCCATGGCAGGCCCAGAACCACAGAGAACACAGCCATGGCAGGCCTAGAACCAGAGAGAACACAGCCATGGCAGGCCTAGAACCACAGAGAACACAGCCACGGCAGACCTAAAGCCACAGAGAACACAGCCATGGCAGGCCTAGAACCAGAGAGAACACAGCCATGGCAGGCCTAGAATCACACAGCCACGGCAGGCCCAGAACCACAGAGAACACAGCCATGGCAGGCCCAGAACCACAGAGAACACAGCCACGGCAGGCCTAGAGCCACAGAGAACACAGCCATGGCAGGCCCAGAACCACAGAGAACACAGCCACGGCAGGCCTAGAGCCACAGAGAACACAGCCATGGCAGGCCCAGAACCACAGAGAACACAGCCATGGCAGGCCTAGAGCCACAGAGAACACAGCCATGGCAGGCCTAGAACCACAGAGAACACAGCCACGGCAGGCCTAGAGCCACAGAGAACACAGCCATGGCAGGCCCAGAACCACAGAGAACATAGCCATGGCAGGCCCAGAGCCACAGAGAACACAGCCATGGCAGGCCTAGAACCACAGAGAACACAGCCATGGCAGGCCCAGAGCCACAGAGAACACAGCCATGGCAGGCCCAGAGCCACAGAGAACACAGCCACGGCAGACCTAAAGCCACAGAGAACACAGCCATGGCAGGCCCAGAACCACAGAGAACACAGCCATGGCAGGCCCAGAACCACAGAGAACACAGCCACGGCAGGCCCAGAACCACAGAGAACACAGCCATGGCAGGCCCAGAACCACAGAGAACACAGCCACGGCAGGCCTAGAGCCACAGAGAACACAGCCATGGCAGGCCCAGAACCACAGAGAACACAGCCACGGCAGGCCTAGAGCCACAGAGAACACAGCCATGGCAGGCCCAGAACCACAGAGAACACAGCCATGGCAGGCCTAGAATCACACAGCCACGGCAGGCCCAGAACCACAGAGAACACAGCCATGGCAGGCCCAGAACCACAGAGAACACAGCCACGGCAGGCCTAGAGCCACAGAGAACACAGCCATGGCAGGCCCAGAACCACAGAGAACACAGCCACGGCAGGCCTAGAGCCACAGAGAACACAGCCATGGCAGGCCCAGAACCACAGAGAACACAGCCATGGCAGGCCTAGAGCCACAGAGAACACAGCCATGGCAGGCCTAGAACCACAGAGAACACAGCCACGGCAGGCCTAGAGCCACAGAGAACACAGCCATGGCAGGCCCAGAACCACAGAGAACATAGCCATGGCAGGCCCAGAGCCACAGAGAACACAGCCATGGCAGGCCTAGAACCACAGAGAACACAGCCATGGCAGGCCCAGAGCCACAGAGAACACAGCCATGGCAGGCCCAGAGCCACAGAGAACACAGCCACGGCAGACCTAAAGCCACAGAGAACACAGCCATGGCAGGCCCAGAACCACAGAGAACATAGCCATGGCAGGCCCAGAGCCACAGAGAACACAGCCATGGCAGGCCCAGAACCACAGAGAACACAGCCACGGCAGGCCCAGAACCACAGAGAACACAGCCATGGCAGGCCCAGAACCACAGAGAACACAGCCATGGCAGGCCCAGAGCCACAGAGAACAAAGCAATGGCAGGCCCAGAACCACAGAGAACACAGCCATGGCAGGCCCAGAACCACAGAGAACACAGCCATGGCAGGCCTAGAGCCACAGAGAACACAGCCATGGCAGGCCTAGAACCAGAGAGAACACAGCCACGGCAGGCCTAGAGCCACAGAGAACACAGCCACGGCAGACCTAAAGCCACAGAGAACACAGCCATGGCAGGCCCAGAACCACAGAGAACACAGCCACGGCAGACCTAAAGCCACAGAGAACACAGCCATGGCAGGCCCAGAACCACAGAGAACATAGCCATGGCAGGCCCAGAGCCACAGAGAACACAGCCATGGCAGGCCCAGAACCACAGAGAACACAGCCATGGCAGGCCCAGAGCCACAGAGAACACAGCCATGGCAGGCCCAGAACCACAGAGAACACAGCCATGGCAGGCCCAGAACCACAGAGAACACAGCCATGGCAGGCCTAGAGCCACAGAGAACACAGCCATGGCAGGCCTAGAACCAGAGAGAACACAGCCACGGCAGGCCTAGAGCCACAGAGAACACAGCCACGGCAGACCTAAAGCCACAGAGAACACAGCCATGGCAGGCCCAGAACCACAGAGAACACAGCCACGGCAGACCTAAAGCCACAGAGAACACAGCCATGGCAGGCCCAGAACCACAGAGAACATAGCCATGGCAGGCCCAGAGCCACAGAGAACACAGCCATGGCAGGCCCAGAACCACAGAGAACACAGCCACGGCAGGCCCAGAACCACAGAGAACACAGCCATGGCAGGCCCAGAACCACAGAGAACACAGCCACGGCAGACTTAAAGCCACAGAGAACACAGCCATGGCAGGCCCAGAACCACAGAGAACATAGCCATGGCAGGCCCAGAGCCACAGAGAACACAGCCATGGCAGGCCCAGAACCACAGAGAACACAGCCATGGCAGGCCCAGAACCACAGAACACAGCCATGGCAGGCCCAGAACCACAGAGAACACAGCCATGGCAGGCCCAGAACCACAGAGAACACAGCCATGGCAGGCCCAGAACCACAGAGAACACAGCCATGGCAGGCCCAGAACCACAGAGAACACAGCCATGGCAGGCCCAGAAACACAGAGAACACAGCCATGGCAGGCCCAGAGCCACAGAGAACACAGCCATGGCAGGCCCAGAGCCACAGAGAACACAGCCATGGCAGGCCCAGAACCACAGAGAACACAGCCATGGCAGGCCCAGAGCCACAGAGAACACAGCCATGGCTGGCCCAGAACCACAGAGAACACAGCCATGGCAGGCCTAGAACCAGAGAGAACACAGCCATGGCAGGCCTAGAACCACAGAGAACACAGCCACGGCAGACCTAAAGCCACAGAGAACACAGCCATGGCAGGCCTAGAACCAGAGAGAACACAGCCATGGCAGGCCTAGAACCACAGAGAACACAGCCACGGCAGACCTAAAACCACAGAGAACACAGCCATGGCAGGCCCAGAACCACAGAGAACACAGCCATGGCAGGCCCAGAACCACAGAGAACACAGCCATGGCAGGCCTAGAACCAGAGAGAACACAGCCATGGCAGGCCTAGAACCACAGAGAACACAGCCATGGCAGGCCTAGAGCCACAGAGAACACAGCCATGGCAGGCCTAGAACCAGAGAGAACACAGCCACGGCAGGCCTAGAGCCACAGAGAACACAGCCACGGCAGACCTAAAGCCACAGAGAACACAGCCATGGCAGGCCCAGAACCACAGAGAACACAGCCACGGCAGACCTAAAGCCACAGAGAACACAGCCATGGCAGGCCCAGAACCACAGAGAACATAGCCATGGCAGGCCCAGAGCCACAGAGAACACAGCCATGGCAGGCCCAGAACCACAGAGAACACAGCCATGGCAGGCCCAGAGCCACAGAGAACACAGCCATGGCAGGCCCAGAACCACAGAGAACACAGCCATGGCAGGCCCAGAACCACAGAGAACACAGCCATGGCAGGCCTAGAGCCACAGAGAACACAGCCATGGCAGGCCTAGAACCAGAGAGAACACAGCCACGGCAGGCCTAGAGCCACAGAGAACACAGCCACGGCAGACCTAAAGCCACAGAGAACACAGCCATGGCAGGCCCAGAACCACAGAGAACACAGCCACGGCAGACCTAAAGCCACAGAGAACACAGCCATGGCAGGCCCAGAACCACAGAGAACATAGCCATGGCAGGCCCAGAGCCACAGAGAACACAGCCATGGCAGGCCCAGAACCACAGAGAACACAGCCACGGCAGGCCCAGAACCACAGAGAACACAGCCATGGCAGGCCCAGAACCACAGAGAACACAGCCACGGCAGACTTAAAGCCACAGAGAACACAGCCATGGCAGGCCCAGAACCACAGAGAACATAGCCATGGCAGGCCCAGAGCCACAGAGAACACAGCCATGGCAGGCCCAGAACCACAGAGAACACAGCCATGGCAGGCCCAGAACCACAGAACACAGCCATGGCAGGCCCAGAACCACAGAGAACACAGCCATGGCAGGCCCAGAACCACAGAGAACACAGCCATGGCAGGCCCAGAACCACAGAGAACACAGCCATGGCAGGCCCAGAACCACAGAGAACACAGCCATGGCAGGCCCAGAAACACAGAGAACACAGCCATGGCAGGCCCAGAGCCACAGAGAACACAGCCATGGCAGGCCCAGAGCCACAGAGAACACAGCCATGGCAGGCCCAGAACCACAGAGAACACAGCCATGGCAGGCCCAGAGCCACAGAGAACACAGCCATGGCTGGCCCAGAACCACAGAGAACACAGCCATGGCAGGCCTAGAACCAGAGAGAACACAGCCATGGCAGGCCTAGAACCACAGAGAACACAGCCACGGCAGACCTAAAGCCACAGAGAACACAGCCATGGCAGGCCTAGAACCAGAGAGAACACAGCCATGGCAGGCCTAGAACCACAGAGAACACAGCCACGGCAGACCTAAAGCCACAGAGAACACAGCCATGGCAGGCCCAGAACCACAGAGAACACAGCCATGGCAGGCCCAGAACCACAGAGAACACAGCCATGGCAGGCCTAGAACCAGAGAGAACACAGCCATGGCAGGCCTAGAACCACAGAGAACACAGCCACGGCAGACCTAAAGCCACAGAGAACACAGACATGGCAGGCCTAGAACCAGAGAGAACACAGCCATGGCAGGCCTAGAACCACAGAGAACACAGCCACGGCAGACCTAAAGCCACAGAGAACACAGCCATGGCAGGCCCAGAACCACAGAGAACACAGCCATGGCAGGCCCAGAGCCACAGAGAACACAGCCATGGCAGGCCCAGAGCCACAGAGAACACAGCCATGGCAGGCCTAGAACCACAGAGAACACAGCCATGGCAGGCCCAGAACCACAGAGAACACAGCCATGGCAGGCCCAGAACCACAGAGAACACAGCCATGGCAGGCCCAGAGCCACAGAGAACACAGCCATGGCAGGCCCAGAACCACAGAGAACACAGCCATGGCAGGCCTAGAACCAGAGAGAACACAGCCATGGCAGGCCCAGAACCACAGAGAACACAGCCATGGCAGGCCTAGAACCAGAGAGAACACAGCCATGGCAGGCCTAGAACCACAGAGAACACAGCCACGGCAGACCTAAAGCCACAGAGAACACAGCCACGGCAGACCTAAAGCCACAGAGAACACAGCCATGGCAGGCCCCAGAGCTGTTTCACAGAACAGAACAGTAGGGCATTGCTATCTCACATTCCGACCATCAGGTGTAGGAGAGACCATAAACTGAATATACTTCTACTAATATTCAGTTAGCCTGGTACCAGATCTGTTGGTACACTGGTCCAGGACCAGCTACCTCAGTGTTTAGCTAACCCCTGATCCAGGACCAGCTACCTCAGTGTTTAGCTAACCCCTGATCCAGGACCAGCTACCTCAGTGTTTAGCTCACATACCCAGGCAACCACTGATCCAGGACCAGCTACCTCAGTGTTTAGCTAACCCCTGATCCAGGACCAGCTACCTCAGTGTTTAGCTAACCCCTGATCCAGGACCAGCTACCTCAGTGTTTAGCTAACCACTGATCCAGGACCAGCTACCTCAGTGTTTAGCTAACCCCTGATCCAGGACCAGCTACCTCAGTGTTTAGCTAACCCCTGATCCAGGACCAGCTACCTCAGTGTTTAGCTAACCCCTGATCCAGGACCAGCTACCTCAGTGTTTAGCTCACATACCCAGGCAACCAGCAACCACTGATCCAGGACCAGCTACCTCAGTGTTTAGCTCACATACCCAGGCAACCACTGATCCAGGACCAGCTACCTCAGTGTTTAGCTAACCCCTGATCCAGGACCAGCTACCTCAGTGGTTAGCTCACATACCCAGGCAACCACTGATCCAGGACCAGCTACCTCAGTGTTTAGCTAACCCCTGATCCAGGACCAGCTACCTCAGTGTTTAGCTCACATACCCAGGCAACAAGCAACCACTGATCCAGGACCAGCTACCTCAGTGTTTAGCTAACCCCTGATCCAGGACCAGCTACCTCAGTGTTTAGCTAACCACTGATCCAGGACCAGCTACCTCAGTGTTTAGCTAACCCCTGATCCAGGACCAGCTACCTCAGTGTTTAGCTCACATACCCAGGCAACAAGCAACCACTGATCCAGGACCAGCTACCTCAGTGTTTAGCTAACCCCTGATCCAGGACCAGCTACCTCAGTGTTTAGCTAACCCCTGATCCAGGACCTGTTACCTCAGTGTTTAGCTAACCACTGATCCAGGACCAGTTACCTCAGTGTTTAGCTAACCACTGATCCAGGACCAGTTACCTCAGTGTTTAGCTAACCCCTGATCCAGGACCAGCTACCTCAGTGTTTAGCTAACATACCCAGGCAACAAGCAACCACTGATCCAGGACCAGCTACCTCAGTGTTTAGCTAACCCCTGATCCAGGACCAGCTACCTCAGTGTTTAGCTAACATACCCAGGCAACAAGCAACCACTGATCCAGGACCAGCTACCTCAGTGTTTAGCTAACCCCTGATCCAGGACCAGCTACCTCAGTGTTTAGCTCACATACCCAGGCAACCACTGATCCAGGACCAGCTACCTCAGTAATTTAGCTAACCACTGATCCAGGACCAGCTACCTCAGTGTTTAGCTCACATACCCAGGCAACCAGCAACAAGCAACCACTGATCCAGGACCAGCTACCTCAGTGTTTAGCTAACCCCTGATCCAGGACCAGCTACCTCAGTGTTTAGCTAACCCCTGATCCAGGACCTGTTACCTCAGTGTTTAGCTAACCACTGATCCAGGACCAGTTACCTCAGTGTTTAGCTAACCACTGATCCAGGACCAGTTACCTCAGTGTTTAGCTAACCCCTGATCCAGGACCAGCTACCTCAGTGTTTAGCTAACCCCTGATCCAGGACCAGCTACCTCAGTGTTTAGCTAACATACCCAGGCAACAAGCAACCACTGATCCAGGACCAGCTACCTCAGTGTTTAGCTAACCCCTGATCCAGGACCAGCTACCTCAGTGTTTAGCTAACATACCCAGGCAACAAGCAACCACTGATCCAGGACCAGCTACCTCAGTGTTTAGCTAACCCCTGATCCAGGACCAGCTACCTCAGTGTTTAGCTCACATACCCAGGCAACCACTGATCCAGGACCAGCTACCTCAGTAATTTAGCTAACCACTGATCCAGGACCAGCTACCTCAGTGTTTAGCTCACATACCCAGGCAACCAGCAACCCCTGATCCAGGACCAGCTACCTCAGTGTTTAGCTAACCCCTGATCCAGGACCAGCTACCTCAGTAATTTAGCCAGGACACCAGGGTTAACACCTCTACTCTTACAATATGAGCCCTGGGATCTTTAGTGACCACAGAGAGTCAGGACAGCAGTTTAACAGCAGTTTAAGACAGCACCCTACACAGGTCAATGTCCCCAATCACTGCCCTGGGGTATTGAGATATTTTTGGGGGAACCAGAGGAAAGAGTGCCTCCTACTGGCCCTCCAACACCACTTCCAGCAGCATCAGGTCTTCCATCCAGGACCAACCCTGCTTAGCTTCAGAGGCAAGCCAGCAGTGGGATTCAGGTCTCCCATCAGGACCAACCCTGCTTAGCTTCAGAGGCAAGCCAGCAGTGGGATGCAGGTCTCCCATCCAGGACCCAACCCTGCTTAGCTTCAGAGGCAGGCCAGCAGTGGGATGTAGGTCTCCCATCCAGGACCCAACCCTGCTTAGCTTCAGAGGCAGGCCAGCAGTGGGATTCAGGTCTCCCATCCAGGACCAACCCTGCTTAGCTTCAGAGGCAAGCCAGCAGTGGGATGTAGGTCTCCCATCCAGGACCAACCCTGCTTAGCTTCAGAGGCAAGCCAGCAGTGGGATTCAGGTCTCCCATCCAGGACCAACCCTGCTTAGCTTCAGAGGCAAGCCAGCAGTGGGATTCAGGTCTCCCATCTAGGACCAACCCTGCTTAGCTTCAGAGGCAAGCCAGCAGTGGGATGTAGGGTGGTATGCTGCTGGGAAAGTACATGTGCAAGCAACTAAAATCCCTTTTCAACTGTCAACATTTCCCCAGAATGGGATAAGGCTTAGCTACTGTTAGCGGTGTCCTTGTGAAACAACAGGATACATGATGTTAAATGTAGTGACTCCTAAGAGGCTGTTGAACCAAATCCTAGTCATCAAACAGTAAAACATACAGCAGCTCATTTCCTAATGAGTCATCCACAGTCTAAGCACCCTAAACATAACTCCAACACAATGTCTGCCTCGTTTTAAAGTCCTACAGTACACGATGTGAGAGTAGCTCAGATGAGCTTTCTCTCTTACAGTAAAACCAGGTGTGTGTGTGTGTGTGTGTGTGTGTGTGTGTGTGTGTGTGTGTGTGTGTGTGTGTGTGTGTGTGTGTGTGTGTGTGTGTGTGTGTGTGTGTGTGTGTGTGTGTGTGTGTGTGTGTGTGTGCATGTACCTCTTGGTTGGTGGTATGACAGTGATAGAGATGTTCTCTTGTATGGAAACAGCCCACCCTCTCCTCATCCCAATCCTGTCTCTATCCTGCTGGTCTCTTAATCTTGTGTGTCATGTATATTTTCCAAAGCCATGTAATGGGATGTAGAAGGATCAGAGGCTCTCTGCTCTGACATAGATTTTTCAGTTATGTTTTCCTGAATGTTCTGATTCTAGAAGGTTCCATAGCACCTAAACATTCAGATTCAGATTCTAGAAGGTTCCCATAGAACCTGGGTGTTATGATTCTAGAAGGTTCCATAGAACCTGGGTGTTATGATTCTAGAAGGTTCCATAGAACCTAAACGTTCTGATTCTAGAAGGTTCCATAGACCCTAAACATTCTGATTCTAGAAGGTTCCATAGAACCTGGGTGTTCTGATTCTAGAAGATTCCATAGAACCTGGCTGTTCTGAATCTAGAAGGCTCCATAGAACCTAAACGTTCTGATTCTAGAAGGTTCCATAGAACCTAAACATTCTGATTGTAGAAGGTTCCATAGAACCTGGGTGTTCTTATTCTAGAAGGTTCCATAGAACCTGGACGCTGTGATTCTAGAAGGTTCCATAGCACCTAAACATTCTGATTCTAGAAGGTTCCATAGAACCTGAATGTTGTGATTCTAGAAGGTTCCATAGCACCTAAACATTCAGATTCTAGAAGGTTCCATAGAACCTAAATGTTCTGATTCTAGAAGGTTCCATAGAACCTGGGTGTTGTGATTCTAGAAGGTTCCATAGAACCTGGACGTTGTGATTCTAGAAGGTTCCATAGAACCTGGATGTTGTGATTGTAGAAGGTTCTATATTCCATTAGACCGCTCCTCCTCCTGGGGTGTCCCTGACGGTTAATGACAGTGGAGAGAGAATTCTCATATTACTGCTGATGTGATGTGTTGGCCTTTCTAGCTGTTAGAAAAGCTGCCCTCTGCTCACATTGTGCCAACATGCAGCATCATGTAGAACAGGACACCTGCATCGTCTGCTCTGCTCTGGCCTGTCTGTCTGCTCTGGTCTGGTCCTGCTCGCTCTGGTCTGACCTGCTCTGGCCTGTCTGTCTGCTCTGTCTGCCTGCTCTGGTCTGTCTGTCTGCTCTGGCCTGTCTGTCTGCTCTGTCTGTCTGCTCTGGTCTGGCCTGCTCTGGTCTGTCTGTCTGCTCTGTCTGTCTGCTCTGGTCTGGCCTGCTCTGGCCTGTCTGTCTGTCTGCTCTGTCTGTCTGCTCTGCTCTGGCCTGTCTGTCTGCTCTGGTCTGGCCTGCTCTGGCCTGTCTGTCTGCTCTGTCTGTCTGCTCTGGTCTGGCCTGCTCGCTCTGGTCTGACCTGCTCTGGCCTGTCTGCTCTGTCTGTCTGCTCTGGTCTAACCTGTTCTGTCTGTCTGCTCTGTCTGACCTGCTCTGGCCTGTATTTCTACTGATGAACTGTATGTTACACACTGTAGTCTTTTATTTATTTATTTCCCTTTTTTAACCTTTATTTAACTAGGCAAGTCAGTTAAGAACAGATTCTTATTTTCAATGACGGCCTAGGAACAGTGGGTTAACTGCCTTGTTCAGGGGCAGAACGACAGATTTTTACCTTGTCAGCTCAGGGTTTCAATCCACCAACCTTTCAGTTACTGGCCCAACACTCTAACCACTAGGCTACCCGCTGCCCATCAGTCTACTGATGAACTGTATGTTACACACTAGTCTGAACTGTATGTTACACACTAGTCTGAACTGTATGTTACACACTCTATTCTACTGATGAACTGTATGT
>NC_092086.1:15908708-15968708 GCF_045679555.1 Salvelinus alpinus
CACTTAGTGTGAATGTTCTGTTGTTATATATGATGGGAACATTTAACACTTCATGTGAATGTTCTGCTGTTATATATGATGGGAACATTTAACACTTCATGTGAATGTTCTGCTGTGGGGCAGGGTTACCTCCAGCACCGTATTAACTAGAGGTCGACCCATTAGGATTTTTCAATGCCGATACCGATACCGATTATTGGAGGACCAAAAAAAAGCCGATCCCGATTTAATATTTGACAATTACAACAATACTGAATGAACAATGAACACTTTTATTTTAACTTAAATAAAATAAAATAATCAAATAAATAATGAAACATTTTCAATTTGGTTTAAATAATGCAAAAACACAGTGTTGGAGAAGAAAGTAAAAGTGCAATATGTGCCATGTAAGAAAGCTAATGTTTAAGTTCCTTGCTCAGAACATGAGCACATATGAAAGCTGGTGGTTCAATATTCCCAGTTAAGAAGTTTTAGGTTGTAGTTCTTATAGTAATTATACGACTATTTCTCTCTCTTCCATTTGTATTTCATACACCTTTGACTTTTGGATGTTCCTATAAGCACTTTAGTATTGCCAGCCTAATCTCGGGAGTTGATAGGCTTGAAGTCATAAACAGCACTGTGTTGCATAAACAGCAAGTATTGCGAAGAGCTGCTGGAAAACGCAGTAAAGTTTGAATGAATACTTACGAGTCTGCTGCTGCCTTTCACCGCTCAGTCAGACTGCTCTATCAAATATCAAATCATAGACTTAATTATAATTTAATAAATACAGAAATACGAGCCTTTGGTCATTAATATGGTCAAATCCAGAAACTATAATTTCGAAAACAAAACGTTTATTCTTTCAGTGAAATACGGAACCGTTCCTTATTTTATCTAACGGGTGGCATCCATAAGTCTAAATATTGCTGTTTCATTGCACAACTTTCAACGTTATGTCATAATTATGTAAAATTCTGGCAAATTAATTCACAGTTCGCAAGGAGCCAGGCGGCCCAAACTGTTGCATATACACTGACTCTGCGTGCAATGAACGCAAGAGAAGTGACACAATTTCCCTAGTTAATATTGCCTGCTAACATGAATTTCTTTTAACTAAATATGCAGGTTTAAAAATATATATTTCTGTGTATTGATTTTAAGAAAGGCATTGATGTTTATGTACATTTGTGCAAAGATTGTGCTTCTTCTATATGCAACGCAGGACAAGCTAGTTAACCTAGTGATATCATCAACCATGTGTAGTTAACTAGTGATTATGTTAAGATTGATTGTTTTTTATAAGATAAGTTTAATGCTAGCTAGCACCTTACCTTGGCTCCTTGATGTACTCGCGAAACAGGTGGTCAGCCTGCCACGCAGTTTCCTCGTGGATTGCAATGTAATCGGCCAGAATCGGCGTCCCAAAAAGACAGATTACAGATTGTTATGAAAACTTGAAATCAGCCCTAATTAATCGGCCATGCCAATGAATCGGTCGACCTCTAGTATTAACCCTTCTACAGGGGGAGGCTATTCCCTACATAGTGCACTACACTCTTAGAAAACAACATTTGCTATCTAGAACTTAAAAGGGTTCTTCGGTTGTCCCATAGTAGAACCCTTTGACGAACCCTTTTTGGATCCAGGTAGAACCCATTCCACAGAGTGTTCTACATGGAACCATAAAGTGTTCTTCCTGGAACCAAAAAGGGTTCTACATGAAACCAAACAGGTTTCTCCTATGGCGACAGCCGAAGAACCCTTTTGGAACCCTTTTCTTCTAAGAGTGTATGTTTTATCAGATTCCTAGGGGCCTATTGGTCAAAAGTAGTGCCATTGGGGACTCAGCCTAGTCATCCACTGTTCCCTTCACCAGACAGCCCACACAATGCAAGGGGTCAGGACAACCAGTGACCATATCTCTAATCCTATTTTCTCGTAATCATGACCACTCACCATCCCAGCGATGCGATTGGCTAAGCTGGAGATGACTGTTGTTGTCAGCGGTGACAGATGTCAATGATGACAGGTGTCTCAGAGTAGACAATGAAACTAAGTACACATCAATTAAATTCAAACCAATCAATCTATAGCAGTCGACATACTGCCCAGACAGACACAAAGCTAAAGCACTAACTGATCCAACATCACTGATCCAACATCACTGATCCAACATCATCAGATATTTGTGTGTGTGTGTGTGTGTGTGTGTGTGTGTGTTTTCAGTAATACTCCTGGTTTGATACAGCTACCACGTGCTGTATCAAGTCAAAGTGAAACACTCCTGTTGTGATGGGATGAAACGTGTTTCAATAAGGGTAGAAGAAGAGGAGGAGAGAAAGATGAGAGAGAGAAATATGAGAGAGAGAAAGATGAGGGAGAGAAAGATGAGGGAGAGAAAGATGAGGGAGAGAAAGATGAGGGGGGTAGAAGGATGAGGGAGAGAAAGATGAGGGAGAGGGAGAAGGGAGGGAGGAGAGGGATAGGGGAGAGAGAGGGAGAAGGGAGGGAGGAGAGGGATAGAGGGAGGGAGGAGAGAGAGGGAGAAGGGAGGGAGGAGAGAGAGGGAGAAGGGAGGGAAGAGAGAGATAGAGGGACATGGAGGTAGGGATGAGGGATAAAGGTATGGAGGGAGAGAGATGGAGTCAGGAAGGAAGGGAGAGATAGAGGGAGGGAGGGATAGAGCGAGGGAGGGATGAGAGAGGGATGAGGGAGGGAGGGATGAGGCAGGCAGGCAAAGCAATCAGAAAATATCAGCCGCAGCAGGGGGTCACCCTAACATAACACCACACACACACACACACACACACACACACACACACACACACACACACACACACACACACACACACACACACACACACACACACACACACACACACACACACACACACACACACACTGGGACAGACAAACCATTAAATTAATACAGTAGCACTCTGTGTCCCTTTCGCTGTCTCTTTCCCTATCCCTTGCTCTTTCTCTCTTCTTCTCTCTCTCTCTCTCTCTCTCTCTTTCTCTCTCTCGTTGAACCTCCCTCCCTCTGAGACTATGGTTGTTAACAGTAGTTAATAATTGACAGATAGTCTTTTTTTTGTCTAAAAGCAGCCGTGTCTGTGGTGTGTTAGTGTAGAATCATCTGGAAATGAACAGAACATGACAATATTCTGCTCAGAGGCGACAGGACAGTGTTTTATACCACCCCGTATTCCCTCCAATGCAAACTTTAACACTATAGTTGTCTGTCCTCTCTCCTTGCAGGCTCGGCCCCCACCCAGAGAACAGTGTTGTCTGCAGCCAAACCCAAGATCACCCTGGACCCTCACATACGCCTCAAGTCTGACAAACTGGACCTGGTGAGTCCATCTCTGCTCTCTGCCTGCCTGTTAGGCTGTCTGTCTATCTGTCTGGCTGCCTGTCTGCCTGTCTGTTTGTCTGTCTGGACCCCCATTTATGCCTCAAGTCTGACAAACTGGACCCTAGTCCCTAGTGTCTGCTCTGATGAACTAGCCCTGGTGAGTCTCTAGTGTCTGCTCTGATGAACTAGCCCTGGTGAGTCTCTAGTGTCTGCTCTGATGAACTAGCCCTGGTGAGTCTCTAGTGTCTGTTCTGATGAACTAGCCCTGGTGAGTCTCTAGTGTCTGCTCTGATGAACTAGCCCTGGTGTCTGCTCTGATGAACTAGCCCTGATGAGTCCCTAGTGTCTGCTCTGATGAACTAGCCCTGATGAGTCCCTAGTGTCTGCTCTGATGAACTAGCCCTGGTGAGTCTCTAGTGTCTGCTCTGATGAACTAGCCCTGGTGAGTCTCTAGTGTCTGCTCTGATGAACTAGCCCTGGTGTCTGCTCTGATGAACTAGCCCTGGTGAGTCTCTAGTGTCTGCTCTGATGAACTAGCCCTGGTGAGTCTCTAGTGTCTGGTCTGATGAACTAGCCCTGGTGAGTCTCTAGTGTCTGCTCTGATGAACTAGCCCTGGTGAGTCTCTAGTGTCTGGTCTGATGAACTAGCCCTGGTGAGTCTCTAGTGTCTGCTCTGATGAACTAGCCCTGGTGAGTCCCTAGTGTCTGCTCTGATGAACTAGCCCTGATGAGTCTCTAGTGTCTGCTCTGATGAACTAGCCCTGATGAGTCTCTAGTGTCTGCTCTGATGAACTAGCCCTGATGAACTAGCCCTGGTGAACTAGCCCTGATGAGTCTCTAGTGTCTGCTCTGATGAACTAGCCCTGGTGAGTCCCTAGTGTCTGCTCTGATGAACTAGCCCTGGTGAGTCTCTAGTGTCTGCTCTGATGAACTAGCCCTGGTGAGTCCCTAGTGTCTGCTCTGATGAACTAGCCCTGGTGTCTGCTCTGATGAACTAGCCCTGGTGAGTCTCTAGTGTCTGCTCTGATGAACTAGCCCTGGTGAGTCCCTAGTGTCTGCTCTGATGAACTAGCCCTGGTGAGTCTCTAGTGTCTGCTCTGATGAACTAGCCCTGATGAATCCCTAGTGTCTGTTATGATGAACTAGCCCTGGTGAGTCCCTAGTGTCTGCTCTGATGAACTAGCCCTGATGAATCCCTAGTGTCTGTTATGATGAACTAGCCCTGGTGAGTCCCTAGTGTCTGCTCTGATGAACTAGCCCTGGTGTCTGCTCTGATGAACTAGCCCTGGTGAGTCCCTAGTGTCTGCTCTGATGAACTAGCCATGGTGAGTCCCTAGTGTCTGCTCTGATGAACTAGCCCTGGTGAACTAGCCCTGGTGTCTGCTCTGATGAACTAGCCCTGGTGAGTCCCTAGTGTCTGCTCTGATGAACTAGCCCTGGTGAGTCCCTGGTGTCTGCTCTGATGAACTAGCCCTGGTGAGTCCCTAGTGTCTCCTGATGAACTAGCCCTGGTGAGTCTCTAGTGTCTGCTCTGATGAACTAGCCCTGGTGTCTGCTCTGATGAACTAGCCCTGGTGAGTCTCTAGTGTCTGCTCTGATGAACTAGCCCTGATGAGTCCCTAGTGTCTGTTATGATGAACTAGCCCTGGTGAGTCCCTAGTGTCTGTTATGATGAACTAGCCCTGGTGAACTAGCCCTGGTGAGTCTCTAGTGTCTGCTCTGATGAACTAGCCCTGGTGAGTCCCTAGTGTCTGTTATGATGAACTAGCCCTGATGAACTAGCCCTGGTGAGTCCCTAGTGTCTGTTATGATGAACTAGCCCTGGTGAACTAGCCCTGGTGAGTCTCTAGTGTCTGCTCTGATGAACTAGCCCTGATGAGTCTCTAGTGTCTGCTCTGATGAACTAGCCCTGGTGAGTCCCTAGTGTCTGCTCTGATGAACTAGCCCTGGTGAGTCCCTAGTGTCTGCTCTGATGAACTAGCCCTGGTGAGTCTCTAGTGTCTGTTCTGATGAACTAGCCCTGGTGAGTCTCTAGTGTCTGCTCTGATGAACTAGCCCTGATGAGTCCCTAGTGTCTGCTCTGATGAACTAGCCCTGATGAGTCTCTAGTGTCTGCTCTGATGAACTAGCCCTGATGAGTCTCTAGTGTCTGCTCTGATGAACTAGCCCTGGTGTCTGCTCTGATGAACTAGCCCTGGTGAGTCCCTAGTGTCTGCTCTGATGAACTAGCCCTGATGAGTCCCTAGTGTCTGCTCTGATGAACTAGCCCTGATGAACTAGCCCTGGTGAGTCTCTAGTGTCTGTTATGATGAACTAGCCCTGATGTCTGCTCTGATGAACTAGCCCTGATGAACTAGCCCTGGTGAGTCTCTAGTGTCTGCTCTGATGAACTAGCCCTGGTGAGTCCCTAGTGTCTGCTCTGATGAACTAGCCCTGGTGAACTAGCCCTGGTGAGTCTCTAGTGTCTGCTCTGATGAACTAGCCCTGATGAACTAGCCCTGGTGAGTCTCTAGTGTCTGCTCTGATGAACTAGCCCTGATGAGTCCCTAGTGTCTGCTCTGATGAACTAGCCCTGGTGAGTCCCTAGTGTCTGCTCTGATGAACTAGCCCTGGTGAGTCTCTAGTGTCTGCTCTGATGAACTAGCCCTGGTGAGTCTCTAGTGTCTGCTCTGATGAACTAGCCCTGATGAGTCTCTAGTGTCTGCTCTGATGAACTAGCCCTGATGAGTCTCTAGTGTCTGTTCTGATGAACTAGCCCTGATGAGTCTCTAGTGTCTGCTCTGAGGAACTAGCCCTGATGAGTCTCTAGTGTCTGCTCTGATGAACTAGCCCTGGTGTCTGCTCTGATGAACTAGCCCTGATGAACTAGCCCTGATGAGTCTCTAGTGTCTGCTCTGATGAACTAGCCCTGGTGAGTCCCTAGTGTCTGCTCTGATGAACTAGCCCTGGTGAGTCTCTAGTGTCTGCTCTGATGAACTAGCCCTGGTGTCTGCTCTGATGAACTAGCCCTGATGAGTCTCTAGTGTCTGCTCTGATGAACTAGCCCTGGTGAGTCCCTAGTGTCTGCTCTGATGAACTAGCCCTGGTGAACTAGCCCCGGTGAGTCTCTAGTGTCTGCTCTGATGAACTAGCCCTGGTGTCTGCTCTGATGAACTAGCCCTGATGAGTCTCTAGTGTCTGTTCTGATGAACTAGCCCTGGTGAGTCTCTAGTGTCTGCTCTGATGAACTAGCCCTGATGAGTCTCTAGTGTCTGCTCTGATGAACTAGCCCTGATGAGTCTCTAGTGTCTGTTCTGATGAACTAGCCCTGATGAGTCTCTAGTGTCTGCTCTGAGGAACTAGCCCTGATGAGTCTCTAGTGTCTGCTCTGATGAACTAGCCCTGGTGTCTGCTCTGATGAACTAGCCCTGATGATCTAGCCCTGGTGTCTGCTCTGATGAACTAGCCCTGATGAACTAGCCCTGATGTCTGCTCTGATGAACTAGCCCTGATGAACTAGCCCTGATGAGTCCCTAGTTAAATAAATAAAAACACATGCACATTTGTGGCCTGCTGGAGGTCATTTTGCAGGGCTCTGGCAGTGCTCCTCCTTGCACAAAGGCGGAGGTAGCGGTCCTGCTGCTGGGTTGTTGCCCTCCTACGGCCTCCTCCACGTCTCCTGATGTACTGGCCTGTCTCCTGGTAGCGCCTCCATGCTCTGGACACTACGCTGACAGACACAGCAAACCTTCTTGCCACAGCTCGCATTGATGTGCCATCCTGGATGAGCTGCACTACCTGAGCCACTTGTGTGGGTTGTAGACTCCGTCTCATGCTACCACTAGAGTGAAAGCACTGCCAGCATTCAAAAGTGACCAAAACATCAGCCAGGAAGCATAGGAACTGAGAAGTGGTCTGTGGTCACCACCTGCAGAACCACTCCTTTATTGGGGGTGTCTTGCTAATTGCCTATAATTTCCACCTTTTGTCTATTCCATTTGCACAACAGCATGTGAAATTTATTGTCAATCAGTGTTGCTTCCTAAGTGGACAGTTTGATTTCACAGAAGTGTGATTGACTTGGAGTTACATTGTGTTGTTTAAGTGTTCCCTTTATTTTTTTGAGCAGTGTATATCATCTCCTTCTTTCCTCTCTCTCCATTCCACCACCGTATACTCCCCCTGTATCTCTCTATCTCTCTCTCCATTCCACCACCATATACTCCCCCTGTATCTCTCTCTCTCTCTCTCCATTCCACCACCATATACTCCCCCTGTATCTCTCTCTCTCTCTCCATTCCACCACCGTATACTCCCCCTGTATCTCTATCTCTCTATCTCTCTCTCCATTCCACCACCGTATACTCCCCCTGTATCTCTCTATCTCTCTCTCCATTCCACCACCGTATACTCCCCCTGTATCTCTATCTCTCTCTCTCCATTCCACCACCGTATACTCCCCCTGTATCTCTCTCTCTCTCTCTCCATTCCACCACTGTATACTCCCCCTGTATCTCTCTCTCTCTCTCTCCATTCCACCACCGTATACTCCCCCTGTATCTCTCTCTCTCTCTCTCCATTCCACCACCGTATACTCCCCCTGTATCTCTCTCTCTCTCTCTCCATTCCACCTCCGTATACTCCCCCTGTATCTCTCTCTCTCTCTCTCCATTCCACCACCGTATACTCCCCCTGTATATCTCTCTCTCTCTCTATCTCTCTCCATTCCACCACTGTATACTCCCCCTGTATATCTCTCTCTCTCTCTATCTCTCTCTCCATTCCACCACTGTATACTCCCCCTGTATATCTCTCTCTCTCTCTATCTCTCTCTCCATTCCACCACCGTATACTCCCCCTGTATCTCTCTCTCTCTCTCTCTCTCTATCTCTCTCTCCATTCCACCTCCGTATACTCCCCCTGTATCTCTCTCTCTCTCGCTCCATTCCACCACCGTATACTCCCCCTGTATCTCTCTCTCTCTCTCTATCTCTCTCTCCATTCCACCTCTGTATACTCCCCCTGTATCTCTCTCTCTCTCGCTCCATTCCACCTCCGTATACTCCCCCTGTATCTCTCTATCTCTCTTTCCATTCCACCACCATATACTCCCCCTGTATCTCTGTGTGCCTGTAGTTTTGTCACGGACGTCCACTGCAGTTGTTTAGCAGTGATTTTAATCTAATCTTAATCTCACTCAGTCTGTGACTGACCCTAATCTAGCACAGTGTCATTAATGGGATTATGCCCTGGCTGTGGCTCTAGTCCCTGCTCCCTGGCTCTGGTTCCTGCCTGGTACGAGTTGCGTTGCAGGAGGGAGCACTTTAATGTCACACACAGACACAATACCCTACAGCTTTACTGTACTGGTTCACTGTGGTGATATGTAACAGAGACAGGGTTAGTTAGAGAGAAAGAGAGAGGGAGAGAGGAGAGAGAGAGAGCGAGAGAGAGAGAAAAAGAAAGAAAGAAAGAAAGAAAGGGAGGGAGAGAGAGAGAGAGAGAAAAGCACAAGAGAGAGAGCGAGAGAGAGAGAGAGAGAGCGAGAGAAAGAAAGAAAGAAAGAAAGAAAGAAAGGGAGATAGAGAGAGAAAGCACAAGAGAGAGAGTGAGAGAGAGAGTGAGAGAGAGAGTGAGAGAGAGAGCGAGAGAGAGAGAGAGAAAGAAAGAAAGAAAGGGGGAGGGAGAGAGAGAGAGAGAAAGCACAAGAGAGAGAGTGAGAGAGAGAGCGAGAGAGAGAGAGAGAAAGAGAAGAAAGAAAGAAAGAAAGAAAGAAAGAGGGAGATAGAGAGAGAGAGAGAACAACAGGTTGTTTATCTGAAGATCTGTAATGTGTCTAGTGTAGAGAAGTTGTCTTCAGGACAACCAAGTTCAAGGAGAAGAGAGATTTGTGGTGTAATACTGCTGTTATACTGCCCCCTGCAGGATTTGGGACTTCAACCACACAGAAGAGGGTTTTATTTTGTAATACCCTGACAAGATATACTGTCTCTCATACACCATGTCCTCAGTGAGCAGGGATGTACCATAATGTGAGATTTAAATTCTTCTTAACTCTCTCTCCCCTCTCTCTCTCTCCTCTGTCTCGCTCCTCCTCTCTTTCCCCCCTCTCTCTCTCTCTCTCTCTCTCTCTCTCTCTCTCTCTCTCTCTCTCTCTCTCTCCTCTCTCTCTTTCCCCTCTCTCTCTCTCTTTCTCCTCTCTCTCTCTCTCTCTCTCTCTCTCTCTCTCTCTCTCTCTCTCTCTCTCTCCCCTCTCTCGCCCCCCCCCCACCAGGCGTTGTCGTACCTTGGTCTGGACGTGACGGAGGAGAAGACGAGGAAGCTGAGAGAAAGTCTTATCACTGACCCACAGGGAACGGTGTCCTACGGAGGTATACTGTCTCCATAGCTACCACACACCTACTGTCTCCATAGCTACCACACACCTACTGTCTCCATAGCTACCACACACCTACTGTCTCCATAGCTACCACTCACCTACTGTCTCTAAAGCTACCACACACCTACTGTCTCCATAGCTACCACACACCTACTGTCTCCATAGCTACCACACACCTACTGTCTCCATAGCTACCACACACCTACTGTCTCCATAGCTACCACACACCTACTGTCTCCATAGCTACCACACACCTACTGTCTCCATAGCTAGTAGTTCATCATGAAACATACACCTCTGCCTTTCTTCTTCTTCCCGGAGAGTTCTTTATTTGTATCTACACAATGTACTGAGAACCCAGCTGGCTCCATGGACAGGGACAGTATATCTGGAGAGAGCCATGATTCCGTGAAACAGAATATATTACAGTAGCTGATGTCTGTCTGGAAGGAGATCCTCGCCCTGAGCTCGTCTACTTTATTGTCCAGGGACTGAACATTATGTAGTAATATACTAGGAAGCATCGGATGGTGTGCATGCCTCCTAGGTCAAACTAAAAGTCCACTCCGAATACCTATTTTCCATCGGCAGCATCTTGGAGCAGCCTCTGGGATAAGTTAAATCGCCTTGGGGTTTACGAACAAAGGATCCAATTCAGGAAAGTCGTATTTCTGGTCGAAATGCTGGTGAGTTACCGCCGCTCTGATATCCAAAAGTTATTTCCGGTTGTATGTAATCACGCAAAAAAACGC
Source organism: Salvelinus alpinus (assembly GCF_045679555.1). Taxonomy (NCBI): domain Eukaryota; kingdom Metazoa; phylum Chordata; class Actinopteri; order Salmoniformes; family Salmonidae; genus Salvelinus; species Salvelinus alpinus. The sequence continues at coordinate 15,919,165 of NC_092086.1, forward strand.
TCTGAGCTAAATAAAACGCACATAAAAAACTAATACTGCAAAGTTGCTTAGGCGCTAGAAATAGAGCAGCCATGTCTGTCGACGCCATCCATTTCAATTCAGTCAATTCAGCGGGTTAACAACATTTCTACACAATAAGAAATCTCATAGAGAAGCATTGAAGAAACTTGAACTGAATTATAATGGACTTGACCCCAACCCATCCCAGTCACACCAATATCCCTTTAACCTGTTAAGACAGTCTGTGTCCTCGATGGCTCCCTATTCACAAGCTACTACATAGGGAATAGGGGTTCTGATTGGCTCCTGATGTTTTATACAGAGTATAACTCTTCTTTTTCGTTTGTTGTCGCCTGGCAGACTTCGTTGATGCCACACGCAACGTCTACCAAGAGAATCTGGAGGAGGCGGGACTAGGGCAGAAAGAGTTCATGTTCTCCTATCACGAAGCAGCTAGCTTGATGGACACCTCTGCCTTCCACTCCCCGGTAAGAAAACAACATTGACTTGTGCTTCTTGTTTCAAAGTACTGGGTGTATTAAGTTCTTGTTATAGAGTCCTTGAGGCTCCTCCTGACTTTGAGGCTTGTGTGACTTTGTGAAGTTTGAGTGAAGAGGATTTACAGACCGTGTTTCTTTGAGGAGATTTACACGCTGCAGCAGCACAAGGGAATCATCAAAGATGTCTTTAAGAGCTTCATTGTGACGGTCCCTGTCTCTCTCTCACACACACACACACACACACACACACACACACACACACACACACACACACACACACACACACACACACACACACACACACACACACACACACACACACACACACACACACACACACACACACACACACACACACACACACACACAGAGTCTTTGAGAGCTGCCTACCTCTAAAACTTCCATTGTAATGTTCCCTGTCAGATAAAGGGTGTGCTTCTCACGTCATTGTATGCATGAGTGTGTGTGTGCATGGGTTTGTGTATGCGTGAGTGTGTGTGTGCATGGGTTTGTGTACACGTACAGTGCGTAGCTCCAGTCTAACGGCTGTGTTGTGTACCAGACCTGTGATTCAGAATGCTCCTACAGTAGTGAAGAACTGGAACGCTTTCAGACCGAGGTGAAACAGCTGCAGAACCAGATTAAACAACTCAAGGTGAACTCACACTCCTGTCCAAACATCACATCTCTGTGTCAGTGTGGGTGAGAGAGAGAGAGAGAGAGAGAGAGAGAGAGAGAGAGAGAGAGAGAGAGAGAGAGAGAGAGAGAGAGAGAGAGAGAGAGAGAGAGAGAGAGAGAGAGAGAGAGAGAGAGAGAGAGAGAGAGTGTCAAACTTTATTAACACTAATTTTCACATATCCACTGCAACTGATAGTGTTATAACCACTGGCTAAACTAATAGCTTTTCTCAACATAATTCATAACTTTATAATTTATAACAAAATATAATGTCAATGTAATAAATCGTACTGAAATGAAATGTTGAACAAATAACATAATATATATTTATAATTATACTGAAAAAATATGAAAATGCTTCACGTAAAGTGTTGGTCCCAAAGATCCCAGAAATGTTCCAAACGCACAAAAAGCTTATTTCCCTCAAATTGTGAACAAATGTGTTTACATCCTGTCAGTGAGCATTTCTCCTTTGCTAATATGATCCATCCACCTGACAGGTGTGGCCTATCAACAAGCTGATTAAACAGCATGATCATTACACAGGTGCACCTTGGACTGGGGACAATAAAAGGCCACTCTAAAATGTGCAGTTTTGTCATACAACACAATGCCACAAATGTCTCTAGTTTTGAGGGAGCGTGCAATTGGCATGCTGACTACAGGAATGTCCACCAGAGCTGTTGCCAGATAATTTAATGTTAATTTCTCTACCATAAGCCGCTTCCAACATTGTTTTCGAGAATTTGGCAGTACGTCTAACCTCACAACCGCAGACCATGTGCAACCACGCCAGCCCAGGACCTCCACATCAGGCTTCTTCACCTGCGGGATCGTCTGAGACCAGCCACCCGGACAACTGATGAAACTGTGGGTTTGCACAACCGAATAATTTCTGAACAAACGGTCAGAAACCGTCTTAGGGCATTTCATCTGCGTCGTCCTCGCCAGGGTCTTGACCTGACTGCAGTTCGGCGTTGTAACCGACTTCAGTGGGCAAATGTTCCCCTTCGATGGTCACTGGCACGCTGGAGAAGTGCGCTCTTCACGGATGAATCCCAGTTTCAACTGTACCGGGCTGATGGCAGACAGCGTGTATGGTGTCGTGTGGGCGAGCGGTTTACTGATGTCAACGTTGTGAGCAGAGCGCCCCATGGTAGCAGTGGGGTTATGGTATGGGCAGGCATAAGCTACAGACAACGAACACAATTGCATTTTATTGATGGCAATCTGAATGCACAGAGATACTGAGATGATATCCCATTGTCGTGTCATTCATCTGCCTCCATCAATTCATGTTTCAGCATGATAATGCACGGCCCCATGTCACAAGGATCTGTATACAATTCCTGGAAGCTGAATATAAACAGTTTTTCCATGACCTTATTACTCACCAGACATGTTACCCATTGAGCATGTTTGGCATGCTCTGGATCGACATGTACAACAGAGTGTTCCAGTTCCCGCCAATATCCATCAACTTCACACAGCCATTGAAGAGGAGTGGGACAACATTCCACAGGCCACAATCAACAGCCTGATCAACTCTGCGAAGGAGATGTGTCGCACTGCATGAGGCAAATGGTCACACCAGATACTGACAGTTTTTTTTTTAAAGGTACCTCTGACCAACAGATGCATATCTCCAATTATGTGAAATCCATAGATTACGGTCTAATGAATTTATTTCAATTGACTGATTTCCTCATATGAACTGTAACTCAGGAACATGTTTGAAATTGTTGCATGTTGCATTTATATTTTGGTTCAGTGTTAGTTGTTATTTTGCAACAATCCTCATTTTCATACACCATGTACAGTATATGTACACTTGTAAATGTTTATGTACAATTATAAACTGGGTGGTTCGAGCCCTGAATGCTGATTGGCTGAAATGACAGAACATTTGTTTTTACTGTTCTAATTACTTTGGTAACCAGTTTATAATAGCAATAAGGCACCTCAGGGGTCTGTGGTGTGTGGTATCCAGGCACTCCGCATTGTGTCGTGCTAAGAACAGCCCTTAGCTGTTGTAAACTCAGCAAAAAAAGATACGTCCCTTTTTCAGGACCCTGTCTTTCAAAGATAATTCGTAAAAATCCAAATAACTTCACAGATCTTCATTGTAAAAGGTTTAAACACTGTTTCCCATGCTTGTTCAATGAACCATAAACAATTAATGAACATACAACTGTGGAACGGTCGTTAAGACACTAACAGCTTTAAGGTCACAGTTATGAAAACTTAGGACACCAAAGAGGCCTTTCTACTGACTCTGAAAAACACCAAAGAAGATGCCCGGGGTCCCTGCTCACCTGCGTGAACGTGCCTTAGGCATGCTGCAAGGTGGCATGAGGGCTGCAGATGTGGCCAGGGCAATAAATTGCAATGTCCATACTGTGAAACACCTAAGACAGCGCTACAGGGAGACAGGATGGACAGCTGATCGTCCTTGCAGTGGCAGACCACGTGTAACAACACCTGCACAGGATCGGTACATCCGAACATCACACCTGCGGGACAGGCACAGGATGGCAACAACAACTGACCGAGTTACACCAGGAACGCACAATCCCTCCATCAGTGCTCAGACTGTCCGCAATAGGCTGAGAGAGGCTGGACTGAGGGCTTGTAGGCCTGTTGTAAGGCAGGTCCTCACCAGACATCACCGGCAACAACGTTGCTTATGGGCACAAACCCACTGTCGCTGGACCAGACAGGACTGGCAAAAAGTGCTCTTCACTGACGAGTCGCGGTTTTGTCTCACCAGGGTTGATGGTCGGATTCGTGTTTATCGCCGAAGGAATGAGTGTTACACTGAGGCGGTGTATCACAGCATCATCGGACTGAGCTTGTTGTCATTGCAGGCTATCTCAATGCTGTGTGTTACAGGGAAGACATCCTCCTCCCTCATGTGGTACCCTTCCTGCAGGCTCATCCTGACATGACCCTCCAGCATGACAATGCCACCAGCCATACTGCTCGTTCTGTGCGGGATTTCCTGCAAGACAGGAATGTCAGTGTTCTGCCATGGCCAGCGAAGAGCCCGGATCTCAATCCCATTGAGCACGTCTGGGACCTGTTAAATCGGAGGGTGAGGGCTAGGGCCATTCCCCACAGAAATGTCCAGGAACTTGCAGGTGCCTTGGTGGAAGAGTGGGGTAACATCTCACAGCAAGAACTGGCAAATCTGCTGCAGTCCATGAGGAGGAGATGCACTGCAGTACTTAATGCAGCTGGTGGCCACACCAGATACTGACTGTTACTTTTGATTTTGACCCCCCATTTGTTCAGGGACACATTATTCAATTTCTGTTATTCACATGTCTGTGGAACTTGTTCAGTTTATGTCTCAGTTGTTGAATCTTGTTATGTTCATACAAATATTTACACATGTTAAGTTTGCTGAAAATGAACGCAGTTGACAGTGAGAGGATGTTTCTTTTTTTGCTAAGTTTATATTGGCCACACCCCCTCGGGCCTTATTGCTTAAATATACAATGTTACAATGTTACTATTTTACAAAGTTACAATGTGCAATGTGTATCAGAGTAACATTGAATTGACTTCCAACTTTGTTCACAGTCCATTCACAGTCAACCTGATGGTTTTCCTACACTACCCCAGGGCAGTCAACCTGCTGGTTTTCCTACACTACCCCAGGTCAGTCAACCTGCTGGTTTTCCTACACTACCCCAGGGCAGTCAACCTGCTGGTTTTCCTACACTACCCCAGGGCAGTCAACCTGCTGGTTTTCCTACACTACCCCAGGGCAGTCAACCTGCTGGTTTTCCTACACTACCCCAGTCAGTCAACCTGCTGGTTTTCCTACACTACCCCAGGGCAGTCAACCTGCTGGTTTTCCTACACTACCCCAGGTCAGTCAACCTGCTGGTTTTCCTACATTACCACAGGGCAGTCAACCTACTGGTTTTCCTACACTACCCCAGGTCAGTCAACCTGATGGTTTTCCTACACTACCCCAGGTCAGTCAACCTGCTGGTTTTCCAACACTACCCCAGGGCAGTCAACCTGCTGGTTTTCCAACACTACCCCAGTCAGTCAACCTGCTGGTTTTCCAACACTACCCCAGATCATTCAACCTGCTAGTTTTCCTACACTACCCCAGTCAGTCAACCTGCTGGTTTTCCTACACTACCCCAGGTCAGTCACCCTGCTGGTTTTCCTACACTACCCCAGATCATTCAACCTGCTAGTTTTCCTACACTACCCCAGGTCAGTCAACCTGCTGGTTTTCCTACACTACCCCAGGTCAGTCAACCTGCTGGTTTTCCTACACTACCCCAGGTCAGTCAACCTGCTGGTTTTCCTACATTACCCCAGTCAGTCAACCTGCTGGTTTTCCAACGCTACCCTAGGTCAGTCAACCTGCTGGTTTTCCTACACTACCCCAGGTCAGTCAACCTGCTGGTTTTCCTACATTACCCCAGTCAGTCAACCTGCTGGTTTTCCAACGCTACCCCAGGTCAGTCAACCTGCTGGTTTTCCTACACTACCCCAGGTCAGTCAACCTGCTGGTTTTCCTACACTACCCCAGGTCAGTCAACCTGCTGGTTTTCCTACACTACCACAGGTCAGTCAACCTGCTGGTTTTCCTACACTACCCCAGGTCAGTCAACATGCTGGTTTTCCAACATTACCCCAGATCAGTCAACCTGATGGTTTTCCTACACTACCCCAGGTCAGTCAACCTGATGGTTTTCCTACACTACCACAGGTCAGTCAACCTGCTGGTTTTCCTACACTACCCCAGGTCAGTCAACATGCTGGTTTTCCAACATTACCCCAGATCAGTCAACCTGCTGGTTTTCCTACACTACCCCAGGGCAGTCAACCTGATGGTTTTCCTACACTACCCCAGGTCAGTCAACCTGCTGTTTTTCCTACATTACCACAGGTCAGTCAACCTGATGGTTTTCCTACACTACCCCAGGACACAGAGCACAGCAAGTCAACCCTGGAGGAGGAGCTACACAACACCTCAGAGGTGAGTGACAACCAGACTCAGCCAATCACAATGCTTAAGAATAGGTTGATGAAGCAGTATTATATTGTATTTAGTATATCCCATCATATCCCACCATATCCCATCATATCCCACCGTATCGCAGCGTATCCCATCATATCCCACCGTATCCCACCGTATCCCATCGTATCCCACCGTATCCCATCGTATCCCATCGTATCCCACCGTATCCCATCGTATCCCACCGTATCCCATCGTATCCCACCGTATCCCATCGTATCCCACCGTATCCCATCGTATCCCACCGTATCCCATCGTATCCCATCGTATCCCACCGTATCCCATCGTATCCCACCGTATCCCACCGTATTCCACCGTATCCCATCGTATCCCACCGTATCCCATCGTATCCCACCGTATCCCACCGTATCCCACCGTATCCCACCGTATCCCATCGTATCCCACCGTATCCCACCGTATCCCATCGTATCCCACCGTATCCCACCGTATCCCACCGTATCCCATCGTATCCCACCGTATCCCATCGTATCCCACCATATCCCACCGTATCCCACCGTATCCCACCGTATCCCACCATATCCCACCGTATCCCATCGTATCCCACCGTATCCCATTGTATCCCACCATATCCCACCGTATCCCACCGTATCCCATTGTATCCCACCATATCCCACCGTATCCCATCGTATCCCACCGTATCCCACCATATCCCATCTTATCTCATCGTATCCCACCGTATCCCATCGTATCCCACCGTATCCCACCGTATCCCACCGTATCCCACCATATCCCACCTTATCCCATCGTATCCCACCGTATCTCATCTTATCCTATCATATCCTATCATATCCTATCATATCCTATCCTATCTTATCGTATTCTATCCTATCCTATCTTATCGTATCCTATCCTATCTTATCGTATCCTATCATATCCTATCGTATCCTATCATATCCTATCGTATTCTATCGTATTCTATCGTATCCTATCGTATCCTATTGTATCTTATCCTATCTTGTCCAGGCATAGTTGTATTAACACACTCTCATTCTTGCTCTTTTTCCTTCACTCATTCCCTCCCTCCCTCCCTCCCTCCCTCCCTCCCTCCCTCCCTCCCTCCCTCCCTCCCTCCATCAGAAAGTGTGTGCGACGGTAGAGGAGAACAGTCGTCTGAAGACTCGTCTGCAGGTAATATTTATCCTCTAATAAACCCCTAAACAAGACAAGAGACTTCACCCCCACAGCTGCTCCATGGTCTCTCTATGTGTACAGTATGTGTCCTCATGTAAATGTCTGCAGTACGGCTCCAACCTCTATGTGTACAGTATGTGTCCTCATGTAAATGTCTGCAGTACTGCTGCCCCCCCCCCCCCTCCCGGCTCCAACCTCTATGTGTACAGTATGTGTCCCAAGTTGAATTTCTGTTAGACCTTGGGTACTTCTTCATCTCCTCTTCTTCTTCTTCTTCATCTCCTCTTCTTCTTCTTCTTCTTCTACCCCTGCAGGTAGCGGAGGCAGTGCAGAGAGACAGACAGAGTAACAGTGCAGAGCAGGACTATGAAGAGGTCATTACACTGCTAGAGGCTGAGATCAAAGACCTGAAGAACCAACTGGCGGGAAAGAACCAGAAGGGTCTGGAAGCTACTAAGGTAGACTTAAAACCCGTTTATGGAAGAAAGGACTAGTGTCGTCTGGGTGGGCCGCAGACACAAGTGATGACAAAGCAGTCAGAAAGACTAGTGACGTCTGGGTGGGCCGCAGACACAAGTGATGACAAAGCAGTCAGGAAGACTAGTGTCGTCTGGGTGGGCCGCAGACACAAGTGATGACAAAGCAGTCAGAAAGACTAGTGACGTCTGGGTGGGCCGCAGACACAAGTGATGACAAAGCAGTCAGAAAGACTAGTTTCGTCTGGGTGGGCCGCAGACACAAGTGATGACAAAGCAGTCAGAAAGACTAGTTTCGTCTGGGTGGGCCGCAGACACAAGTGATGACAAAGCAGTCAGAAAGACTAGTGTCGTCTGGGTGGGCCACAGACACAAGTGATGACAAAGCAGTCAGGAAGACTAGTGACGTCTGGGTGGGCCGCAGACACAAGTGATGACAAAGCAGTCAGGAAGACTAGTTTCGTCTGGGTGGGCCGCAGACACAAGTGATGACAAAGCAGTCAGAAAGATGTGCAGGTTGGTTGCAGTGGAGGGCAGCAGGCCTCTCCATTTCTGAAACACTCCAGACAATTGCTTGTGACCCAGCAAGACAACACTAGTCTTTTCTACCATAGAATACTGTGACCCAGCAGGACAGCACTAGTCTTTTCTACCATAGAATACTGTGACCCAGCAGGACAACACTAGTCTTTTCTACCATAGAATACTGTGACCCAGCAGGACAGGACTAGTCTTTTCTACCATAGAATACTGTGACCCAGCAGGACAACACTAGTCTTTTCTACCATAGAATACTGTGACCCAGCAGGACAGGACTAGTCTTTTCTACCATAGAATACTGTGACCCAGCAGGACAACACTAGTCTTTTCTACCATAGAATACTGTGACCCAGCAGGACAACACTAGTCTTTTCTACCATAGAATACTGTGACCCAGCAGGACAGGACTAGTCTTTTCTACCATAGAATACTGTGACCCAGCAGGACAGGACTAGTCTTTTCTACCATAGAATACTGTGACCCAGCAGGACAGGACTAGTCTTTTCTACCATAGAATACTGTGACCCAGCAGGACAACACTAGTCTTTTCTACCATAGAATACTGTGACCCAGCAGGACAACACTAGTCTTTTCTACCATAGAATACTGTGACCCAGCAGGACAACACTAGTCTTTTCTACCATAGAATACTGTGACCCAGCAGGACAGGACTAGTCTTTTCTACCATAGAATACTGTGACCCAGCAGGACAGGACTAGTCTTTTCTACCATAGAATACTGTGACCCAGCAGGACAACACTCGTCTTTTCTACCATAGAATACTGTGACCCAGCAGGACAGGACTAGTCTTTTCTACCATAGAATACTGTGACCCAGCAGGACAGGACTAGTCTTTTCTACCATAGAATACTGTGACCCAGCAGGACAGGACTAGTCTTCTCTACCATAGAATACTGTGACCCAGCATGACAACACTAGTCTTTTCTACCATAGAATACTGTGACCCAGCATGACAGCACTAGTCTTTTCTACCATAGAATACTGTGACCCAGCATGACAACACTAGTCTTTTCTACCATAGAATACTGTGACCCAGCAGGACAACACTAGTTTTTTCTACCATAGAATACTGTGACCCAGCATGACAACACTAGTCTTTTCTACCATAGAATACTGTGACCCAGCATGACAACACTAGTCTTTTCTACCATAGAATACTGTGACCCAGCAGGACAACACTAGTCTTTTCTACCATAGAATACTGTGACCCAGCAGGACAGGACTAGTCTTTTCTACCATAGAATACTGTGACCCAGCAGGACAGGACTAGTCTTTTCTACCATAGAATACTGTGACCCAGCAGGACAACACTAGTCTTTTCTACCATAGAATACTGTGACCCAGCAGGACAGGACTAGTCTTTTCTACCATAGAATACTGTGACCCAGCAGGACAGGACTAGTCTTTTCTACCATAGAATACTGTGACCCAGCAGGACATCACTAGTCTTTTCTACCATAGAATACTGTGACCCAGCAGGACAGGACTAGTCTTTTCTACCATAGAATACTGTGACCCAGCAGGACAGGACTAGTCTTTTCTACCATAGTATACTGTGACCCAGCAGGACAGCACTAGTCTTTTCTACCATAGAATACTGTGACCCAGCAGGACGGGACTAGTCTTTTCTACCATAGAATACTGTGACCCAGCAGGACAGGACTAGTCTTTTCTACCATAAAATACTGTGACCCAGCAGGACACCACTAGTCTTTTCTACCATAGAATACTGTGACCCAGCAGGACACCACTAGTCTTTTCTACCATAGAATACTGTGACCCAGCAGGACAACACTAGTCTTTTCTACCATAGAATACTGTGACCCAGCAGGACAGGACTAGTCTTTTCTACCATAGAATACTGTGACCCAGCAGGACAGGACTAGTCTTTTCTACCATAGAATACTGTGACCCAGCAGGACAGGACTAGTCTTCTCTACCATAGAATACTGTGACCCAGCAGGACAACACTAGTCTTTTCTACCATAGAATACTGTGACCCAGCAGGACAACACTAGTCTTTTCTACCATAGAATACTGTGACCCAGCAGGACAGCACTGGTCTTTTCTACCATAGAATACTGTGACCCAGCAGGACACCACTAGTCTTCTCTACCATAGAATACTGTGACCCAGGAGGACACCACTAGTCTTCTCTACCATAGAATACTGTGACCCAGCAGGACAGGACTAGTCTTTTCTACCATAGAATACTGTGACCCAGCAGGACAACACTAGTCTTTTCTACCATAGAATACTGAGACCCAGCAGGACAGGACTAGTCTTTTCTACCATAGAATACTGTGACCCAGCAGGACAGGACTAGTCTTTTCTACCATAAAATACTGTGACCCAGCAGGACAACACTAGTCTTTTCTACCATAGAATACTGTGACCCAGCAGGACAACACTAGTCTTTTCTACCATAGAATACTGTGACCCAGCAGGACAGCACTAGTCTTTTCTACCATAGAATACTGTGACCCAGCAGGACAACACTAGTCTTTTCTACCATAGAATACTGTGACCCAGCAGGACAACACTAGTCTTTTCTACCATAGAATACTGTGACCCAGCAGGACAACACTAGTCTTTTCTACCATAGAATACTGTGACCCAGCAGGACAGGACTAGTCTTTTCTACCATAGAATACTGTGACCCAGCAGGACAGGACTAGTCTTTTCTACCATAGAATACTGTGACCCAGCAGGACAACACTAGTCTTTTCTACCATAGAATACTGTGACCCAGCAGGACAGGACTAGTCTTTTCTACCATAGAATACTGTGACCCAGCAGGACAGGACTAGTCTTTTCTACCATAGTATACTGTGACCCAGCAGGACAGCACTAGTCTTTTCTACCATAGAATACTGTGACCCAGCAGGACGGGACTAGTCTTTTCTACCATAGAATACTGTGACCCAGCAGGACAGGACTAGTCTTTTCTACCATAAAATACTGTGACCCAGCAGGACACCACTAGTCTTTTCTACCATAGAATACTGTGACCCAGCAGGACACCACTAGTCTTTTCTACCATAGAATACTGTGACCCAGCAGGACAACACTAGTCTTTTCTACCATAGAATACTGTGACCCAGCAGGACAGGACTAGTCTTTTCTACCATAGAATACTGTGACCCAGCAGGACAACACTAGTCTTTTCTACCATAGAATACTGTGACCCAGCAGGACAGGACTAGTCTTTTCTACCATAGAATACTGTGACCCAGCAGGACGGGACTAGTCTTTTCTACCATAGAATACTGAGACCCAGCAGGACAACACTAGTCTTTTCTACCATAGAATACTGTGACCCAGCAGGACAGGACTAGTCTTTTCTACCATAGAATACTGTGACCCAGCAGGACAACACTAGTCTTTTCTACCATAGAATACTGTGACCCAGCAGGACAGGACTAGTCTTTTCTACCATAGAATACTGTGACCCAGCAGGACAACACTAGTCTTTTCTACCATAGAATACTGTGACCCAGCAGGACAGCACTAGTCTTTTCTACCATAGAATACTGTGACCCAGCAGGACAGCACTAGTCTTTTCTACCATAGAATACTGTGACCCAGCAGGACAACACTAGTCTTTTCTACCATAGAATACTGTGACCCAGCAGGACAACACTAGTCTTTTCTACCATAGAATACTGTGACCCAGCAGGACAGCACTAGTCAGGAAGATCTGGAGTTTAACAGGAAGTGATTATGTGTGTTGTACCCCAGAAGGATGTGATGGAGTAAAACAGGAAGTGATTCTGTGTGTTATACTCCAGGAAGATGTGATGGAGCTAAACAGGAAGTTGTCGATGATTGACTGTCAGCTGAGGAAGTCTGAGCTGAGCAGAAGACACCTGGAGATCTCCAACAAGAAACTACTGGGATTCGCACAGGTACACTACACCTGTAACACATCTGTGACACACCTTTACAACAACACTACCTGTCCACCTCTCATACAACTAACTCCTGGGTTTCCCAGAGGTACATTACATCTGTGACACTCCAGGAAATTATGAGCTAAACAGGAGCATATACTGTCAGCATCTGGCTACAGAAACACCTGGGATCTCCAACAAGTAACTACTGGGCTTCACACAGGTAACATTACATCTGTGACACACCTTTACAACAACACTCACCTGTCCACCTCTCATACAACTAACTCCTGGGCTTCACACAGGTAACATTACATCTGTGACACACCTTTACAACAACACTCACCTGTCCACCTCTCATACAACTAACTCCTGGGCTTCACACAGGTAACATTACATCTGTAACACACCTTTACAACAACACTACCTGTCCACCTCTCAACTGTAAACACAGTCACACAGGTTGTGTAACACACCTACCTGTGAGCCCTAGCTGACGCCTCTCTGGTCATGCTCTGTTGTGTTCTGAACCTGTACTGCCACCTAGTGGTTCAAAACTACTTTCTAGTTTTATGTATGTGGATTTCTGTGCTGACTGACTGGCTGACTGGCTGTCTGGCTAACTGGCTGGCCGACTGGCTGACTGGCTGACTGGCTGGCTGACTGGCTGACTGGCTGGCTGACTGGCTGACTGGCTGACTGGCTGACTGTGTTTATTTCTCAGAATGTTCACAAAGTGCTCACCACCCCCAGCTTGTTTGGAATGGAAAATGGGTAAGTGCTTATCTTGTAAATCGAACTCCTTTATGACAATTCTTCTGTCGTTCTGACAGTCTGTTGATATGACCAGAGGGTTTGGGTGTGTGTGTGTGCATGTGTGCTTCCTTGTACTAATAGGAGTAACAGGACCTCTCCAGCCACAGACAGTCCAGAGACCCCCTCTCCCATCCCAGACCCAGCCTGCCAGTTAGCTGCAGAGGCCAGGGAGCTGGTGGAGGGGGTCAGATCCCTGAGCAGCACCGATGATACAGCCCCTCTCAGTGACTCAGAGGCGGGTGAACCACCTGACCCAGCCATGGACCCTAACCGGGCAACACAGTAAGTATGTATGATCAGCACTTACTTCCACTCACAACCCATCTGTATCTAGATGGAATATGGCCTCTGAGTATTTGATAGCCATAGTCTTCCCTCTCCTCTCTCCTCCTTACCTTCCACTCTTCCTTATCTTCCTCTGTTCCCTCACCTCCTTCCCTCCCTCTCTTCCTCAGCCCTCATAGCTCGCAGGCTCAGACATCTCCTACAGAAGTTCCAGCCAAAGACAAGCGCCACCAGTAGAGAACGTTCAGAGAACGTCACAGAGAGGGTTTTAGACAACGTTACAAGGACGTCAAAAGAACAACGTGGCTGGGGACTAGGCTCAGAAGAACACTGTGCTTGGCTGACTCTACCTTTACCTAAAAACTACCAACAACCCTTTAAAAGACAGACAGACAAATTGAGAGAGACAACCAGACAGACTGTATGTAGGATGCTATCCAGTGTGCGTAAAAAAATAATACTTACAACTCTTTAAAAATGAACTACTGTCATTAGTTGAGGCTTCAGTCAGTGTTTTGGGATTACTTTACCGATTAACCGCAAACTGTTCTAGTTGCTCTGTTTTCTAATACAGCTGTATGTGTACTTCCATTTCTCTGTTGATATTTAGCATTTGTCAGAATGTGAACGAAGGGGAGATTCTCAACTGGGAGCGACTGGGAAGGATAGCAGGTTTTGAGGTGAAATGGCAGAGACTTGTAGATGCAGTTCAGTTTGTTCCAAAGAGCTTGCCGTAGCCGATTAGACGTCACTACAAAGCCAAGACGCTACCGTTGGGTTTGTAGGTGTTCAGACGTACAGCATGAGCTATGATGATGATGATGATGATGATGATGATGATGCACTAAACCTTTCTATCCCTGAGTTCCAATACTCTATAAAAGATTCCTTCTCTCATGTCCTATTTCCTTGTATCCTATTTCCTTGTATCCTTCCTGACCACTGAAATATGGAGAGACCGGATAGTTACATTCAATATGCTGGTATGACATTGGCTGCTCGTCAAATTGGTTCCATCCGTTTATTTTTGGGATCAGCGGTCCTCACGGATACGAAGAGAGATGAAGACGTTTGTGTTCATTATCTGAGAGATGACAGAAATGTGTATTTTTGCTCACAACCCTTCCCAGAGGTGAGGAGAGGAAGCAAGGCTAGGATATTGGAACCTAGCCCTAGCTGTCTCTATAGCTGTATCGCCACGGGTACAGTAAGTGCCCTGTATGTGTATACTTCAGAGAGAGAGAGAGGATAACGTGAACGATGTGCCCTGATCCAAAGCGTGTCATCCTGATGACATCGTGTCACCGTGGTGATGACCCTGTGTACAGAAACTGTTTGTCCCTTATACTGAAGTGCTCTGATGAACTGTCTGTCTGTTTTGAAGATGATTTTGTACTGGAAAAGCCAATTTTCCTTTCCGGATAGCGAAGAAGAGGAAGAAGCTTTAGGACCTGCACGAGCTGTCATGGCGACGCCGAGACGTCTGCTTTTGCTTTTATTATAAAACCTTGTAAATCTTTAAGCTGAAAGAAATACTGCACTCTCCTTTGATGTCCTTCTCCACATCTACTGACTGATGCACGCACACACACACACACACACACACACACACACACACACACACACACACACACACACACACACACACACACACACACACACAGACACACACACACACACACAAATCCGCTGGACCCAGCCAGAGCTTACTATAGTATGTCTGTGTCAATTGAAGCTCGTTCAAGGCTTTGTCTATGAGGATTCCTTTCTTCCTTACTGTTGAGTTCTGTGAATACTTACTACGCTGTCATATCACATATGTTCCGTAACTTCTGTTAGAACTGCGTCTCCATAACAACAGCTGTGTGGAGGTTCCGTTCCATAACCCTAACCCACAGGTTGTTGGCTTGTCCTCTGAGATTGAGGTTATGTCACCAAGACAATAAAATAAGAATGGAAAAAACAACAACAATGGCTTTGTAGCAGTGGCTGTGTCTCGATGGTCGTAACTAGCTCCCTTTCCTTGTGTCCTTTCCTTGTGTCCTTTTCCTTCAGGATCAGTGATATGGAAAGGAGTGATACTGTAGGTAAAAAAGCCATCCAATCCTTTCACCTGTTAGAGGCCCTGAAGGAAAGGAGATGAGGGGAGGAGACAAGGAAAGGAAGTAATGAAAGAGTATTGAGACCCAGCCGGTGTCTTATCAACTCAAAACACCTGATACTTCCTTAGTGCTAATGAAGGAAAGGAGACAAGGAAGGAAGCCAATGACGAGAATTGAGACACAACGCAAAGCAGTGTATCTCAACTGGAAACACCATCCGTAGCGTAATCATCAGTACCATCCTATCACTGCATGGTTCTGGTTCTGACAACCTGGCGTTCAACATCATCAGTACCATCCTATCACTGCATGGTTCTGGTTCTGACAACCTGGCGTTCAACATCATCAGTACCATCCTATCACTGCATGGTTCTGGTTCTGACAACCTGGCGTTCAACATCATCAGTACCATCCTATCACTGCATGGTTCTGGTTCTGACAACCTGGCGTTCAACATCCAACTATGGAATCAAATGTTTGGTTTCAGGAATGTAGAGAAAAACATGAGTTATACTGTCTTGTTTAAATGAATAGGTTGTATGATAACGATACCTGTGTGGTGGGATATATGGGCTTGCGTCCCAATAATCTCTCCTTTCTCCCGAAGTGTGCACTTGTTCACTTTCCTTTATGGGTTTCAAAGGACGTGACTGGAATATGGAACTCCCTCTAGACTCCAGCCCATGCCAACACCAATCCAATTATTTTACATGTGTATGGAGTAGTGAACGAGTGCACACTTCAGGAAAGAAAGAGAGACTATTGGGACACAAGTCAAGGAGATCTGTACAACAGGAGGTCATCTAACATTAATAAGACATACCGTAGCCGGCTAAATGTGTCAGATGTGTTGTGTTTATATTGTTAAATGCACATGCTTTTTCAAAACTGACTGACACGTAGTCCTGTAATTGAACTAGATTGCATCTTATGTGTGGCCTCCGAACTTTCTTTTACTGTTTTTAATAAAGGATTAACCTCAAATACATCTGTGTACCTGTAGTTTCCTACTATATATATTTCTACATGTCTGTGTTTGACTTCAACACCGGCCTACTTACAACAGGGGAGTAAACAAGGTTTAGGTGAAGTCAGGTGAACGTACATTTCAATTCAACAATGTCATATATTTTCAATGTGGACTCTTCTTGTTGCAGTGTTGAGTTTTCTGAATTGACCCCAACCCTGGTAGTAATACTGGGTTTATACGTAGTACCTCTAAATGCTTGTGTAAACAAGCAGCCGCCCGAAGGCTTGTGTCAGTCTTTTATTAGATCACCAAAACACTAGACACATCTGTGGGATCATCTGGTTCTCCTCTCCATCACAACAGACTAAATATCATCTGGTTCTCCTCTCCATCATAACAGACTAAATATCATCTGGTTCTCCTCTCCATCATAACAGACTAAATATCATCTGGTTCTCCTCTCCATCATAACAGACTAAATATCATCTGGTTCTCCTCTCCATCATAACAGACTAAATATCATCTGGTTCTCCTCTCCATCATAACAGACTAAATATCATCTGGTTCTCCTCTCCATCACAACAGACTAAATATCATCTGGTTCTCCTCTCCATCATAACAGACTAAATATCATCTGGTCCTCCTCTCCATCATAACAGACTAAATATCATCTGGTTCTCCTCTCCATCATAACAGACTAAATATCATCTGGTTCTCCTCTCCATCACAACAGACTAAATATCATCTGGTTCTCCTCTCCATCATAACAGACTAAATATCATCTGGTTCTCCTCTCCATCATAACAGACTAAATATCATCTGGTTCTCCTCTCCTTCATAACAGACTAAATATCATCTGGTTCTCCTCTCCATCACAACAGACTAAATATCATCTGGTTCTCCTCTCCATCATAACAGACTAAATATCATCTGGTTCTCCTCTCCATCATAACAGACTAAATATCATCTGGTTCTCCTCTCCATCACAACAGACTAAATATCATCTGGTTCTCCTCTCCATCATAACAGACTAAATATCATCTGGTTCTCCTCTCCATCATAACAGACTAAATATCATCTGGTTCTCCTCTCCATCATAACAGACTAAATATCATCTGGTTCTCCTCTCCATCATAACAGACTAAATATCATCTGGTTCTCCTCTCCATCATAACAGACTAAATATCATCTGGTTCTCCTCTCCATCATAACAGACTAAATATCATCTGGTTCTCCTCTCCATCATAACAGACTAAATATCATCTGGTTCTCCTCTCCATCATAACAGACTAAATATCATCTGGTTCTCCTCTCCATCATAACAGACTAAATATCATCTGGTTCTCCTCTCCATCATAACAGACTAAATATCATCTGGTTCTCCTCTCCATCATAACAGACTAAATATCATCTGGTTCTCCTCTCCATCACAACAGACTAAATATCATCTGGTTCTCCTCTCCATCACAACAGACTAAATATCATCTGGTTCTCCTCTCCATCATAACAGACTAAATATCATCTGGTTCTCCTCTCCATCATAACAGACTAAATATCATCTGGTTCTCCTCTCCATCATAACAGACTAAATATCATCTGGTTCTCCTCTCCATCATAACAGACTAAATATCATCTGGTTCTCCTCTCCATCATAACAGACTAAATATCATCTGGTTCTCCTCTCCATCATAACAGACTAAATATCATCTGGTTCTCCTCTCCATCATAACAGACTAAATATCATCTGGTTCTCCTCTCCATCATAACAGACTAAATATCATCTGGTTCTCCATCATAACAGACTAAATATCGTCTGGTTCTCCTCTCCATCATAACAGACTAAATATCATCTGGTTCTCCTCTCCATCATAACAGACTAAATATCATCTGGTTCTCCTCTCCATCATAACAGACTAAATATCATCTGGTTCTCCTCTCCATCATAACAGACTAAATATCATCTGGTTCTCCTCTCCATCATAACAGACTAAATATCATCTGGTTCTCCTCTCCATCACAACAGACTAAATATCATCTGGTTCTCCTCTCCATCATAACAGACTAAATATCATCTGGTTCTCCATCATAACAGACTAAATATCATCTGGTTCTCCTCTCCATCACAACAGACTAAATATCATCTGGTTCTCCTCTCCATCATAACAGACTAAATATCATCTGGTTCTCCTCTCCATCATAACAGACTAAATATCATCTGGTTCTCCTCTCCATCATAACAGACTAAATATCATCTGGTTCTCCTCTCCATCATAACAGACTAAATATCATCTGGTTCTCCTCTCCATCATAACAGACTAAATATCATCTGGTTCTCCTCTCCATCATAACAGACTAAATATCATCTGGTTCTCCTCTCCATCATAACAGACTAAATATCATCTGGTTCTCCTCTCCATCATAACAGACTAAATATCATCTGGTTCTCCTCTCCATCATAACAGACTAAATATCATCTGGTTCTCCTCTCCATCATAACAGACTAAATATCATCTGGTTCTCCTCTCCATCATAACAGACTAAATATCATCTGGTTCTCCTCTCCATCATAACAGACTAAATATCATCTGGTTCTCCTCTCCATCACAACAGACTAAATATCATCTGGTTCTCCTCTCCATCATAACAGACTAAATATCATCTGGTTCTCCTCTCCATCATAACAGACTAAATATCATCTGGTTCTCCTCTCCATCATAACAGACTAAATATCATCTGGTTCTCCTCTCCATCATAACAGACTAAATATCATCTGGTTCTCCTCTCCATCATAACAGACTAAATATCATCTGGTTCTCCTCTCCATCATAACAGACTAAATATCATCTGGTTCTCCTCTCCATCATAACAGACTAAATATCATCTGGTTCTCCTCTCCATCATAACAGACTAAATATCATCTGGTTCTCCTCTCCATCATAACAGACTAAATATCATCTGGTTCTCCTCTCCATCACAACAGACTAAATATCATCTGGTTCTCCTCTCCATCATAACAGACTAAATATCATCTGGTTCTCCTCTCCATCACAACAGACTAAATATCATCTGGTTCTCCTCTCCATCATAACAGACTAAATATCATCTGGTTCTCCTCTCCATCATAACAGACTAAATATCATCTGGTTCTCCTCTCCTTCATAACAGACTAAATATCATCTGGTTCTCCTCTCCATCATAACAGACTAAATATCATCTGGTTCTCCTCTCCATCATAACAGACTAAATATCATCTGGTTCTCCTCTCCATCATAACAGACTAAATATAATCTGGTTCTCCTCTCCATCATAACAGACTAAATATCATCTGGTTCTCCTCTCCTTCATAACAGACTAAATATCATCTGGTTCTCCTCTCCATCACAACAGACTAAATATCATCTGGTTCTCCTCTCCATCATAACAGACTAAATATCATCTGGTTCTCCTCTCCATCATAACAGACTAAATATCATCTGGTTCTCCTCTCCATCATAACAGACTAAATATCATCTGGTTCTCCTCTCCATCATAACAGACTAAATATCATCTGGTTCTCCTCTCCTTCATAACAGACTAAATATCATCTGGTTCTCCTCTCCATCAAAACAGACTAAATATCATCTGGTTCTCCTCTCCATCATAACAGACTAAATATCATCTGGTTCTCCTCTCCATCATAACAGACTAAATATCATCTGGTTCTCCTCTCCATCATAACAGACTAAATATCATCTGGTTCTCCTCTCCATCATAACAGACTAAATATCATCTGGTTCTCCTCTCCATCATAACAGACTAAATATCATCTGGTTCTCCTCTCCATCATAACAGACTAAATATCATCTGGTTCTCCTCTCCATCATAACAGACTAAATATCATCTGGTTCTCCTCTCCTTCATAACAGACTAAATATCATCTGGTTCTCCTCTCCATCATAACAGACTAAATATCATCTGGTTCTCCTCTCCTTCATAACAGACTAAATATCATCTGGTTCTCCTCTCCATCACAACAGACTAAATATCATCTGGTTCTCCTCTCCTTCATAACAGACTAAATATCATCTGGTTCTCCTCTCCATCACAACAGACTAAATATCATCTGGTTCTCCTCTCCATCATAACAGACTAAATATCATCTGGTTCTCCTCTCCATCATAACAGACTAAATATCATCTGGTTCTCCTCTCCATCATAACAGACTAAATATCATCTGGTTCTCCTCTCCATCATAACAGACTAAATATCATCTGGTTCTCCTCTCCATCATAACAGACTAAATATCATCTGGTTCTCCTCTCCATCATAACAGACTAAATATCATCTGGTTCTCCTCTCCATCATAACAGACTAAATATCATCTGGTTCTCCTCTCCATCATAACAGACTAAATATCATCTGGTTCTCCTCTCCATCATAACAGACTAAATATCATCTGGTTCTCCTCTCCATCATAACAGACTAAATATCATCTGGTTCTCCTCTCCATCATAACAGACTAAATATCATCTGGTTCTCCTCTCCATCATAACAGACTAAATATCATCTGGTTCTCCTCTCCATCATAACAGACTAAATATCATCTGGTTCTCCTCTCCATCATAACAGACTAAATATCATCTGGTTCTCCTCTCCATCATAACAGACTAAATATCATCTGGTTCTCCTCTCCATCATAACAGACTAAATATCATCTGGTTCTCCTCTCCATCATAACAGACTAAATATCATCTGGTTCTCCTCTCCATCATAACAGACTAAATATCATCTGGTTCTCCTCTCCATCATAACAGACTAAATATCATCTGGTTCTCCTCTCCTTCATAACAGACTAAATATCATCTGGTTCTCCTCTCCATCATAACAGACTAAATATCATCTGGTTCTCCTCTCCATCATAACAGACTAAATATCATCTGGTTCTCCTCTCCATCATAACAGACTAAATATCATCTGGTTCTCCTCTCCATCATAACAGACTAAATATCATCTGGTTCTCCTCTCCATCATAACAGACTAAATATCATCTGGTTCTCCTCTCTATCATAACAGACTAAATATCATCTGGTTCTCCTCTCCATCATAACAGACTAAATATCATCTGGTTCTCCTCTCCATCATAACAGACTAAATATCATCTGGTTCTCCTCTCCATCATAACAGACTAAATATCATCTGGTTCTCCTCTCCATCATAACAGACTAAATATCATCTGGTTCTCCTCTCCATCATAACAGACTAAATATCATCTGGTTCTCCTCTCCATCATAACAGACTAAATATCATCTGGTTCTCCTCTCCATCATAACAGACTAAATATCATCTGGTTCTCCTCTCCATCATAACAGACTAAATATCATCTGGTTCTCTCTATCATAACAGACTAAATATCATCTGGTTCTCCTCTCCATCATAACAGACTAAATATCATCTGGTTCTCCTCTCCTTCATAACAGACTAAATATCATCTGGTTCTCCTCTCTATCATAACAGACTAAATATCATCTGGTTCTCCTCTCCATCATAACAGACTAAATATCATCTGGTTCTCCTCTCCATCACAACAGACTAAATATCATCTGGTTCTCCTCTCCATCATAACAGACTAAATATCATCTGGTTCTCCTCTCCATCATAACAGACTAAATATCATCTGGTTCTCCTCTCCTTCATAACAGACTAAATATCATCTGGTTCTCCTCTCCATCACAACAGACTAAATATCATCTGGTTCTCCTCTCCATCATAACAGACTACATATCATCTGGTTCTCCTCTCCTTCATAACAGACTAAATATCATCTGGTTCTCCTCTCCATCATAACAGACTAAATATCTTCTGGTTCTCCTCTCCATCATAACAGACTAAATATCATCTGGTTCTCCTCTCCTTCATAACAGACTAAATATCATCTGGTTCTCCTCTCCATCATAACAGACTAAATATCATCTGGTTCTCCTCTCCATCATAACAGACTAAATATCATCTGGTTCTCCTCTCCTTCAAAACAGACTAAATATCATCTGGTTCTCCTCTCCATCATAACAGACTAAATATCATCTGGTTCTCCTCTCTATCACAACAGACTAAATATCATCTGGTTCTCCTCTCCATCATAACAGACTAAATATCATCTGGTTCTCCTCTCCTTCATAACAGACTAAATATCATCTGGTTCTCCTCTCCTTCATAACAGACTAAATATCATCTGGTTCTCCTCTCCATCATAACAGACTAAATATCATCTGGTTCTCCTCTCCATCATAACAGACTAAATATCATCTGGTTCTCCTCTCTATCATAACAGACTAAATATCATCTGGTTCTCCTCTCCTTCATAACAGACTAAATATCATCTGGTTCTCCTCTCCATCATAACAGACTAAATATCATCTGGTTCTCCTCTCCTTCATAACAGACTAAATATCATCTGGTTCTCCTCTCTATCATAACAGACTAAATATCATCTGGTTCTCCTCTCCATCATAACAGACTATATATCATCTGGTTCTCCTCTCCTTCATAACAGACTAAATATCATCTGGTTCTCCTCTCTATCATAACAGACTAAATATCATCTGGTTCTCCTCTCCTTCATAACAGACTAAATATCATCTGGTTCTCCTCTCCATCATAACAGACTAAATATCATCTGGTTCTCCTCTCCATCATAACAGACTAAATATCATCTGGTTCTCCTCTCTATCATAACAGACTAAATATCATCTGGTTCTCCTCTCCATCATAACAGACTAAATATCATCTGGTTCTCCTCTCTATCATAACAGACTAAATATCATCTGGTTCTCCTCTCCTTCATAACAGACTAAATATCATCTGGTTCTCCTCTCCATCACAACAGACTAAATATCATCTGGTTCTCCTCTCCATCACAACAGACTAAATATCATCTGGTTCTCCTCTCCATCATAACAGACTAAATATCATCTGGTTCTCCTCTCCATCACAACAGACTAAATATCATCTGGTTCTCCTCTCCATCATAACAGACTAAATATCATCTGGTTCTCCTCTCCATCATAACAGACTAAATATCATCTGGTTCTCCTCTCCATCACAACAGACTAAATATCATCTGGTTCTCCTCTCCATCATAACAGACTAAATATCATCTGGTTCTCCTCTCCATCACAACAGACTAAATATCATCTGGTTCTCCTCTCCTTCATAACAGACTAAATATCATCTGGTTCTCCTCTCCATCATAACAGACTAAATATCATCTGGTTCTCCTCTCCTTCATAACAGACTAAATATCATCTGGTTCTCCTCTCCATCATAACAGACTAAATATCATCTGGTTCTCCTCTCCATCATAACAGACTAAATATCATCTGGTTCTCCTCTCCATCATAACAGACTAAATATCATCTGGTTCTCCTCTCCATCATAACAGACTAAATATCATCTGGTTCTCCTCTCCATCATAACAGACTAAATATCATCTGGTTCTCCTCTCCATCATAACAGACTAAATATCATCTGGTTCTCCTCTCCTTCATAACAGACTAAATATCATCTGGTTCTCCTCTCCATCATAACAGACTAAATATCATCTGGTTCTCCTCTCCATCATAACAGACTAAATATCATCTGGTTCTCCTCTCCATCATAAAAGACTAAATATCATCTGGTTCTCCTCTCTATCATAACAGACTAAATATCATCTGGTTCTCCTCTCCATCACAACAGACTAAATATCATCTGGTTCTCCTCTCCATCATAACAGACTAAATATCATCTGGTTCTCCTCTCCATCATAACAGACTAAATATCATCTGGTTCTCCTCTCCATCATAACAGACTAAATATCATCTGGTTCTCCTCTCCATCATAACAGACTAAATATCATCTGGTTCTCCTCTCCATCATAACAGACTAAATATCATCTGGTTCTCCTCTCCATCATAACAGACTAAATATCATCTGGTTCTCCTCTCCATCATAACAGACTAAATATCATCTGGTTCTCCTCTCCATCATAACAGACTAAATATCATCTGGTTCTCCTCTCCATCACAACAGACTAAATATCATCTGGTTCTCCTCTCCATCATAACAGACTAAATATCATCTGGTTCTCCTCTCCATCACAACAGACTAAATATCATCTGGTTCTCCTCTCCATCATAACAGACTAAATATCATCTGGTTCTCCTCTCCATCATAACAGACTAAATATCATCTGGTTCTCCTCTCCATCATAACAGACTAAATATCATCTGGTTCTCCTCTCCATCATAACAGACTAAATATCATCTGGTTCTCCTCTCCATCATAACAGACTAAATATCATCTGGTTCTCCTCTCCATCATAACAGACTAAATATCATCTGGTTCTCCTCTCCATCATAACAGACTAAATATCATCTGGTTCTCCTCTCCATCATAACAGACTAAATATCATCTGGTTCTCCTCTCCATCATAACAGACTAAATATCATCTGGTTCTCCTCTCCATCATAACAGACTAAATATCATCTGGTTCTCCTCTCCATCATAACAGACTAAATATCATCTGGTTCTCCTCTCCTTCATAACAGACTAAATATCATCTGGTTCTCCTCTCCATCATAACAGACTAAATATCATCTGGTTCTCCTCTCCATCATAACAGACTAAATATCATCTGGTTCTCCTCTCCTTCATAACAGACTAAATATCATCTGGTTCTCCTCTCCATCATAACAGACTAAATATCATCTGGTTCTCCTCTCCATCATAACAGACTAAATATCATCTGGTTCTCCTCTCCATCATAACAGACTAAATATCATCTGGTTCTCCTCTCCATCATAACAGACTAAATATCATCTGGTTCTCCTCTCCATCACAACAGACTAAATATCATCTGGTTCTCCTCTCCATCATAACAGACTAAATATCATCTGGTTCTCCTCTCCATCATAACAGACTAAATATCATCTGGTTCTCCTCTCCATCATAACAGACTAAATATCATCTGGTTCTCCTCTCCATCATAACAGACTAAATATCATCTGGTTCTCCTCTCCATCATAACAGACTAAATATCATCTGGTTCTCCTCTCCATCATAACAGACTAAATATCATCTGGTTCTCCTCTCCATCATAACAGACTAAATATCATCTGGTTCTCCTCTCCATCATAACAGACTAAATATCATCTGGTTCTCCTCTCCATCATAACAGACTAAATATCATCTGGTTCTCCTCTCCATCATAACAGACTAAATATCATCTGGTTCTCCTCTCCATCACAACAGACTAAATATCATCTGGTCCTCCTCTCCATCATAACAGACTAAATATCATCTGGTTCTCCTCTCCATCACAACAGACTAAATATCATCTGGTTCTCCTCTCCATCATAACAGACTAAATATCATCTGGTTCTCCTCTCCATCATAACAGACTAAATATCATCTGGTTCTCCTCTCCATCATAACAGACTAAATATCATCTGGTCCTCCTCTCCATCATAACAGACTAAATATCATCTGGTTCTCCTCTCCATCATAACAGACTAAATATCATCTGGTTCTCCTCTCCATCATAACAGACTAAATATCATCTGGTTCTCCTCTCCATCATAACAGACTAAATATCATCTGGTTCTCCTCTCCATCATAACATATCATCATTATACATTTCTAAGAAAACATGAAAACATAAAGACTGGAAAAATTACTGTTTATAAGAGCTATATCACATATTTGTTCTCTCCAAATGATTCACAAAAAAAAAAATCTTGAGTATTTTACAGGTGTGACATGTAGTTCTCATTTTGTACACATGATGTCATCTCAGTCCTAACGTAATAGTTCCAGGAAGTGAGAGAGAGATTTGAAGGACATATAGATTTTTTGTTACTCCTTAATCTATACCATATACAGGATATATATTAGCTATGTGGAATGTAAAGCAAATTGTTTCCTGGCCATTCATTTTATTACATCGTCCAGTTGGTACATTTATAACAACTGTATTTTGAGAACCTATCACTTATTTCACAAGAAACGTTGATGCCCGTTCATCTTTAGGCAGGAGAGATGGTCTCCACCTTCACCTCCTTGTCCTTCACCTTGGAGGAGGAGCCCCGCTTGTTCCAGGCCTTAGGGAGGAAAGGGATCTTCTCCAGTCTAGAGAGGTAGATGATGGGCTGGATACTACTGCTGATGTTAATGAAGGCGTACCCCACCGGCTGCACCAGGCAGCGGAACGTATCCAGAGGGTAGTGGTCCTGGAAGGGGATATCAGAACACTCAACTGCCGTGCAACAAATATAATAGGATTTTATCTTTGTTCATCTGGCAATATAACGGAGGACAGTGCTACTGTAGGGTTGCAACGTTCTGGTGACTTTCCCAACGTTCCCAGGTTTCCAAGAAATCCTTGTTGGAGTATTCTGGGTTTCCTGTTAATTCCCTTCCTATTCCGGGAATCTTCCAACCAGGATTTGTAGCAAACGTGGGAATTTGGGTGAAAGTTACTGGAACTGTTTAAACCTGTAGACAAGCCATCTAGGAATGTATCTTTATACATCAGGCAACATCATTAAGGACAACCATAGAAATAGAATCACTAGAACGGGATTCCTCATTCAAGTCAATGGATCAATGAGTCAATGGGAGTCAAGTCAATGGGTCAATGAGTCAATGGGAGTCAAGTCAATGTGTCAATGAGTCAATGAGAGTGAAGTCAATGGGTCAATGAGTCAATGGGAGTCAATGGGTCAATGAGTCAATGGGAGTCAAGTCAATGGGTCAATGAGTCAATGAGAGTGAAGTCAATGGGTCTGTGATTCAATGGGAGTCAATATGAGTCAAGTCAATGGGTCAATGAATCAATGGGAGTCAAGTCAATGGGTCAATGAGTCAATGAGAGTCAAGTCAATGGGTCAATGAGTCAATGCGAGTCAAGTCAATGGGTCTGTGATTCAATGGGAGTCAATGTGAGTCAAGTCAATGGGTCTGTGATTCAATGGGAGTCAATGAGAGTCAAGTCAATGGGTCAATGAGTCAATGAGAGTCAAGTCAATGGGTCAATGAGTCAATGCGAGTCAAGTCAATGGGTCTGTGATTCAATGGGAGTCAATGTGAGTCAAGTCAATGGGTCAATGAGTCAATGAGAGTCAAGTCAATGGGTCTGTGATTCAATGGGAGTCAATGTGAGTCAAGTCAATGGGTCAATGAATCAATGAGAGTCAAGTCAATGGGTCAATGGAAGAAGTCAATGGGTCTGTGATTCCATCTATTCTATTTCGATGGACAACGTCCCCACCCAGGTCATCACCTGAAAAGGGAACAGAGCCACCGACGGCAAGTAGTTGAACACGATGATGGACAGGACCGACATCACCATCTTGAAGGCTTTCTTCTTCATGGGGTGCATGTCGTCCTTCCCGGAGCCGCTGGACCTCTTCAGGGCCACCAGGATGGCCCCGTTACACAACACCATCCAGCCAAACGTTGCCAGGATCGTCCCTGTGAAGACCTGAGGGGAGCAGACATTTATCAAAGAAATATGTAAATGCACCTTTTTAGCCATGTTTTTATTTCATGTTTTTACCTTTAACTTTTTATTTTAGTTGTTTTTATTAATTTATTTACGTTATTTATTTATTACATTATACTGTGAAGTGCATTGCTACTTTTGTCCAATATGTGCTATACAACGAAGTGGGATTGATTGATTGATTAATCTATTGATTGATCTATGGATTGACCTTCTCGAAGTTGTGCAGGCCCCCGATGGTCTTGGCGGAGGCGTAGGTGAAGGTGAGCCCCAGGACCACCGCCGAGAGAGACACCCTGTACTTGGTGTCCTTCAGCTGGCCGTAGGAAAGAGGGAAGAGGACCGCCACGAACCGATCCAGACAGATACAGGACAGGAACAGAGGACCGCTGGTGTCCTGGACGAGAAGAAAGTGGAGGAAAAGGAGGAGGAGAAGGAGTAGGAGGAGAATAGGAAGGAGGAAGAGGATGAGGAGGAGGAGAATAGGAAGGAGGAGGAGGAGGTGGAGAAAAACAAGTTTACTTACTGTCAAATGTCACAGATGAGATGTTTACGTACAAAATAATGGCCCCCTATTCCCTATATAGAGCACTACTTTAGACCAGAGCCCTATTCCCTATATAGAGCACTACTTTAGACCAGAGCCCTATTCCCTATATAGTGCACTACTTTAGACCAGAGCCCTATTCCCTATATAGAGCACTACTTTAGACCAGAGCCCTATTCCCTATATAGAGCACTACTTTAGACCAGAGCCCTATTCCCTATATAGAGCACTACTTTAGACCAGAGCCCTATTCCCTATATAGAGCACTACTTTAGACCAGAGCCCTATTCCCTATATAGTGCACTACTTTAGACCAGGGCCCTATTCCCTATATAGAGCACTACTTTAGACCAGAGCCCTATTCCCTATATAGAGCACTACTTTAGACCAGAGCCCTATTCCCTATATAGAGCACTACTTTAGACCAGAGCCCTATTCTGCACTACTTTAGACCAGAGCCCTATTCCCTATATAGTGCACTACTTTAGACCAGAGCTCCTATTCCCTATATAGAGCACTACTTTAGACCAGAGCCCTATTCCCTATATAGTGCACTACTTTAGACCAGAGCCCTATTCCCTACATAGTGCACTACTTTAGACCAGGGCCCTATTCCCTATATAGTGCACTACTTTAGACCAGGAGCCCTATTCCCTATATGAGTGCACTACTTTAGACCAGAGCCCTATTCCCTACATAGTGCACTACTTTAGACCAGAGCCATATTCCCTATATAGAGCACTACTTTAGACCAGAGCCCTATTCCCTATATAGAGCACTACTTTAGACCAGAGCCCTATTCCCTATATAGAGCACTACTTTAGACCAGAGCCCTATTCCCTATATAGAGCACTACTTTAGACCAGAGCCCTATTCCCTATATAGAGCACTACTTTAGACCAGAGCCCTATTCCCTATATAGAGCACTACTTTAGACCAGAGCCCTATTCCCTATATAGTGCACTACTTTAGACCAGAGCCCTATTCCCTATATAGAGCACTACTTTAGACCAGAGCCCTATTCCCTATATAGTACACTACTTTAGACCAGAGCCCTATTCCCTATATAGAGCACTACTTTAGACCAGAGCCCTATTCCCTATATAGTGCACTACTTTAGACCAGAGCCCTATTCCCTATATAGAGCACTACTTTAGACCAGAGCCCTATTCCCTATATAGTGCACTACTTTAGACCAGAGCCCTATTCCCTATATAGTACACTACTTTAGACCAGAGCCCTATTCCCTATATAGAGCACTACTTTAGACCAGAGCCCTATTCCCTATATAGAGCACTACTTTAGACCAGAGCCCTATTCCCTATATAGAGCACTACTTTAGACCAGAGCCCTATTCCCTATATAGAGCACTACTTTAGACCAGAGCCCTATTCCCTATATAGAGCACTACTTTAGACCAGAGCCCTATTCCCTATATAGAGCACTACTTTAGACCAGAGCCCTATTCCCTATATAGAGCACTACTTTAGACCAGAGCCCTATTCCCTATATAGAGCACTACTTTAGACCAGAGCCCTATTCCCTATATAGAGCACTACTTTAGACCAGAGCCCTATTCCCTATATAGAGCACTACTTTAGACCAGAGCCCTATTCCCTATATAGAGCACTACTTTAGACCAGAGCCCTATTCCCTATATAGAGCACTACTTTAGACCAGAGCCCTATTCCCTATATAGAGCACTACTTTAGACCAGAGCCCTATTCCCTATATAGAGCACTACTTTAGACCAGAGCCCTATTCCCTATATAGAGCACTACTTTAGACCAGGGCCCTATTCCCTATATAGAGCACTACTTTAGACCAGAGCCCTATTCCCTATATAGAGCACTACTTTAGACCAGAGTCCTATTCCCTATATAGAGCACTACTTTAGACCAGAGCCCTATTCCCTATATAGAGCACTACTTTAGACCAGAGCCCTATTCCCTATATAGAGCACTACTTTAGACCAGAGCCCTATTCCCTATATAGAGCACTACTTTAGACCAGAGCCCTATTCCCTATATAGAGCACTACTTTAGACCAGAGCCCTATTCCCTATATAGAGCACTACTTTAGACCAGAGCCCTATTCCCTATATAGAGCACTACTTTAGACCAGAGCCCTATTCCCTATATAGAGCACTACTTTAGACCAGAGCCCTATTCCCTATATAGAGCACTACTTTAGACCAGAGCCCTATTCCCTATATAGAGCACTACTTTAGACCAGAGCCCTATTCCCTATATAGAGCACTACTTTAGACCAGAGCCCTATTCCCTATATAGAGCACTACTTTAGACCAGAGCCCTAGGGTGTCCCTATATAGGGTACTACTTTAGACCAGAGTCCATAGGGGTGTCCCTATATAGGGCACTACTTTAGACCAGAGCCCTGTTCCCTATATAGGGCACTACTTTAGACCAGGGTCCCTATGGGTGTCTATATGGGTGTCCACTACGTGTAGACCAGAGCCCTATTCCCTATATAGGGTACTACTATAGGCCGGAGTCCATAGGGGTGTCCCTATATGGGTGCACTACTTGGGGTATCCATGGGGCCTAGTCCCTATATGGGTGTCCACTACTGTGTAGTCCATAGGGGTGTTCCCTATATGGGTGTACTACTTTAGGCCGGTGTCCATATGGGTGTCTATATGGGTGTCTACTACTGGGTGTCCATAGGGGTGTTCCCTATATGGTGTCACTACTTTGGGCCGGAGTCCATAGGGGTGTCTATAGGGGTGTCCATATGGGTGTCATATATGGGTGTCCATACGGGTGTCTATAGGGGTGTCCATAGGGGTGTCCACTAGGGGTGTCCATATGGCTGTACTATATTTGGGGTGTCCATATGGGTGTCTATAGGGGTGTCCATAGTGGGTGTCTATAGGGGTGTCTATAGGGGTCGTCCATAGGGGTGGTCTATAGGGGTGTCTATAGGGGTGTCCATAGGGGTGTCCATAGGGGTGTCTATATGGGGTGTCCATAGGGGTGTCTATAGGGGTGTCTATAGGGGTGCCCATATGGGGTCTCCATGGGGGGTCCATAGGGGTGTCTATAGGGGTGTCCATAGGGTTGTCTATAGGGGTGTCCATGGGGGTGTCTATAGGGGTGTCCATAGGGGTGTCTATAGGGGTGTCCATGGGGTGTCTATAGGGGTGTCCATAGGGATCTGGTCAAAAGTAGTATGCAACAGGGTACAATTTCAGACACTGAAATTCCAGAATCCAAATACACTAAATTCTCCTTTATTCTTTAGCCCTGCACCTTGACGCCGAAGGAGAACATGAGAGCGGACCAGACATCCTTGCTGTTCCAGTAGTAGATGTTCAGATAGCTGAAGGGGACCATGATGCCGAAGTAAGCGTCCATGAAGGCCAGACAGCCCAGGAAGATGTCTGAGGAGGACGGCTCCTTACGGTTACGGAACAGAATCACCATGACTAACACAAGGCAAGACAACCATGTTATTAGCTAGTTTCACAGTCCATCAGAGACAGAAATTAGTTTTTTTTTCTCTGCTCCCGACACCCAAAATATAAACACACTGGAAGGAGTATAGGGTCAGGGGTCAATACCCTGGAGTTATGTAAAGATTAAAAGCCTCACTGAAAGACACAATGGTACAAGATAGTTCCAGGGATTGGAATCAACAACCTTACGGCTACAGGTGGACGGCTCTCACCTCTGTAACCTCTGGGCTACCTACCTAAGATGTTAGCGGGGAGTCCCAGGAACACGTTGAAGGTCTGAACAGACAGGTCGAAGAGGATCCCTGACACATTCTCCTCGCACCCATTAAACACACTGAAGGGTTTGACCGTAGCGTTGGTCATGAGGTCAGTAACAGTACTGTTGTTGATGGGGTAGAGAGCAGTGGGGAGGCTGGTGGTGTTGAGGGATGGATATGGAATGAGAGGATCCTCCATGGTTTACTTTACACACCGCAGAGGTCAGAGGTCAGATTAAACAAGACTGATGGAGATGGAAAAAAAAAGATGAATAAAAGTGGGGGGAAAAAGCGATTTAAAGATTAACAGACACTTATTAATGAATGTATTTATGAATTGATCTAGTATATACATAATATATTATTACTAAAGGGTTAAATTGAACAGGAGTGGTGGGCAACCACTAATAGATATACAGACTGGCAGTTAAAAGTAAACCGTCATGAATAATCAACGTAATGCATAAACGATCCATCAACTGTCCATAGTAAAATCTAATTTAGATGGGTGTATATATGTTAATCTCCAAAGTCCTAGTTTAACCTTATAGTGGGGAACTGACCCACAACTAATGAATTAAGCATCACTGAGTATGCTTCCATTTGCCAATGTCTTCATGTCCAATATATCTG
Organism: Salvelinus alpinus; assembly: GCF_045679555.1. Classification (NCBI taxonomy): domain Eukaryota; kingdom Metazoa; phylum Chordata; class Actinopteri; order Salmoniformes; family Salmonidae; genus Salvelinus; species Salvelinus alpinus. The sequence continues at coordinate 15,952,078 of NC_092086.1, forward strand.
TATATATAGCCCCCTTTAACATCATGGCGTAGCACCTTATTCCATGCTTTAAAGGGCCAGTGCAGTCAAAATTCTGTTTTTTCTGTGTTTTTGTATCATATTGTACACCAGCTGATGAAACTAACACTGTAAAAGGGTTAAAATATGTATTAGTGATATTTTCTAGTAGTTGCTGGTAGAAAATACAATCTACCTTTTTATCAGCAGGTTTTGGGTAGAGTTTCAGCTTGCCTGGTGACATCACCAGGCGATATAAGTTGCAATAGACCGGTGACAAAGAGAGTTCCAAACCTCATTCAGACCACTCAACCTCATTCAGACCACTCAACCTCATTCAGACCACTCAACCTCATTCAGACCACTCGACCTCATTCAGACCACTCAACCTCATTCAGACCACTCAACCTCATTCAGACCACTCAACCTCATTCAGACCACTCAACCTCATTCAGACCACTCGACCTCATTCAGACCACTCAACCTCATTCAGACCACTCAACCTCATTCAGACCAGTGACAAAGAGACCGGTGACAAAGAGAGTTCCAAACCTCATTCAGACCACTCAACCTCATTCAGACCACTCAGCCTCATTCAGACCACTCAACCTCATTCAGACCACTCAACCTCATTCAGACCACTCAACCTCATTCAGACCACTCGACCTCATTCAGACCACTCGACCTCATTCAGACCACTCAGCCTCATTCAGACCACTGACAAAGAGACCGGTGACAATTCAGACGAGTTCCAAACCTCATTCAGACCACTCAACCTCATTCAGACCACTCAACCTCATTCAGACCACTCAACCTCATTCAGACCACTCAACCTCATTCAGACCACTCAACCTCATTCAGACCACTCAACCTCATTCAGACCACTCAACCTCATTCAGACCACTCAACCTCATTCAGACCACTCAACCTCATTCAGACCACTCAACCTCATTCAGACCACTCGACCTCATTCAGACCACTCGACCTCATTCAGACCACTCAGCCTCATTCAGACCACTCAGCCTCATTCAGACCACTCAGCCTCATTCAGACCCCTCAACCTCATTCAGACCACTAAACCTCATTCAGACCACTCAGCCTCATTCAGACCAGTGACAAAGAGACCGGTGACAAAGAGCAGTTCCAAACCTCATTCAGACCACTCAAACACTCATCTCAGACTCACTCAGCTTTATTGCAGACCACTGCAGACACTCATTCAGATCACTGCAACCTCACTTCAGACCACTCAACCTCATTCAGCACCACATAACGACCTCATTCAGCCCGACTCGTACCTCATTCAGTACTTATTTGACTTTATTTATGACTCACTTTGCACCTCATTCAGATTACTCTATCTTTACTTTAGCACATTCTTCCACTGCAAATCTGACCACTCCAGTGTTTTACTTGCTATATTGTATTTCACTTCAGACCACCATGGCCTTTTTTTGACCTTTACCTCAACCTTATCTCAGCCTCACTTGCTCACATTGTATATAGACTTATGTTTCTACTGTATTATTGACTGTATGTTTGTTTTACTCCATGTGTAACTCTGTGTTGTTGTATGTGTCGAACTGCTTTGCTTTATCTTGGCCAGGTCGCAATTGTAAATGAGAACTTGTTCTCAACTTGCCTACCTGGTTAAATAAAGGTGAAATAAATAAAAAATAAAAAATATTTTTGTACATTTTTGACCAATATTAATGTAAAACTATCACATTTTAAGGTAGTTAATTGTTACTCAGAAAGGATTTGATATTGAGATAAAAAGGTCTGCATTGGACCTTTAAAGGACCAACCCGGAGTTGATCCCTCCCTTCTTTGGACCGTTAAATGAATGATATATAGCCATTGATTCTTGCAGAATAACATTGATAAATTCCTCATGAGCTTAGTTCAGCTGTCATACCCCATCAGCACCCCAAAATATAACCTGGTTTTACTACAATGTTTGTAAACAAAGTAAATGTAAACAAACACTGTATAGCCTCAAAACACGGTTAAAACTATAATGTTGATATCATGGATGGTCAGTCCTTGTACCCATAGCGCTGTCTGTGAATTTGAGAGTGGCTATATATTCTCAAACCCCATCCCTCACCTGTTTACCAAAACAAGTGGCTGGGTGTCGCTTTGTTATTGTTTCAACTGCGGTCTGACCCTTTAATGGAAAGTTCCTTCCCAGCCAGTGTTCTCATAATGAAGCCCAGAGTCTCAGCTGAGCTGCAGTGCGTGTGGACCTCTGTGTCACGATCCTCTTCAGTCACACAGACAGCTGATAAACAGCTCACAGGCCTCCCTGCAGGCTATTGTTCTGTTATTCTGGCTCTACCAAGGAGCCCTCTGTGGAACTGACAGTCTCCAATGACACGCTAGAACACTTTAGAGAGCTGAAACGATGTGTAAACTGTGCGTACAGGGAACTGTTCTGTTATTCTGGCTCAATTAGGGACTATAGGGAAGGTTTCTCTTTAACCAGACTGGATGTTCTCTGGAGAGTTAAACTGTGTGCACAGGGAATACACCCTCGCCTGAGGACTACTGGGAGACGAGGACCGCCCCTATTGCACCTGGATAAAAGGTCTCTAACAGATCTGGGGAAGGCAGTATCGATGCTACTCTAACAGATCTGGGGAAGGCAGTATCGATGCTACTCTAATAGATCTGGGGAAGGCAGTATTGATGCTACTCTAATAGATCTGGGGAAGGCAGTATCGATGCTACTCTAACAGATCTGGGGAAGGCAGTATTGATGCTACTCCAACAGGTCTGGGGAAGGCAGTATTGATGCTGCTCCAACAGGTCTGGAGAAGGCAGTAGCGATGCTACTCCAACAGGTCTGGGGAAGGCAGTAGCGATGCTACTCCAACAGGTCTGGGGAAGGCAGTATCGATGCTACTCTAATAGATCTGGGGAAGGCAGTATTGATGCTACTCCAACAGATCTGGGGAAGGCAGTATTGATGCTACTCCAACAGATCTGGGGAAGGCAGTATCAATGCTGCTCCAACAGATCTGGGGAAGGCAGTATCAATGCTGCTCCAACAGGTCTGGGGAAGGCAGTATTGATGCTGCTCCAACAGATCTGGGGAAGGCAGTATTGATGCTGCTCCAACAGATCTGGGGAAGGCAGTATTGATGCTACTCCAACAGATCTGGGGAAGGCAGTATTGATGCTGCTCCAACAGATATGGGGAAGGCAGTATCGATGCTACTCCAACAGATCTGGAGAGGGCAGTAGCGATGCTACTCCAACAGGTCTGGGGAAGGCAGTATCGATGCTACTCCAACAGGTCTGGGGAAGGCAGTATCGATGCTGCTCCAACAGGTCTGGGGAAGGCAGTATCGATACTACTCCAACAGATCTGGGGAAGGCAGTAGCGATACTACTCCAACATGTCGACGATACTGTAACTTAGCTATCCACTACACACATACCTTTGATGTGTCTTTTGCTGTAAAGTCCATGTACAGTACCAGGCTCTTCAGCTTTGACAACCTGCTGTAAAGTCCATGTACAGTACCAGGCTCTTCAGCTTTGATAACCTGCTGTAAAGTCCATATTCAGTACCAGGCTCTTCAGCTTTGACAACCTGCTGTAAAGTCCATATTCAGTACCAGGCTCTTCAGCTTTGATAACCTGCTGTAAAGTCCATATACAGTACCAGGCTCTTCAGCTTTGACAACCTGCTGTAAAGTCCATGTACAGTACCAGGCTCTTCAGCTTTGACAACCTGCTGTAAAGTCCATGTACAGTACCAGGCTCTTCAGCTTTGATAACCTGCTGTAAAGTCCATATACAGTACCAGGCTCTTCAGCTTTGACAACCTGCTGTAAAGTCCATGTACAGTACCAGGCTCTTCAGCTTTGACAACCTGCTGTAAAGTCCATGTACAGTACCAGGCTCTTCAGCTTTGACAACCTGCTGTAGGCCTCACAGCTCAGCTTCTCCTCCCTTTAGTCTCCCTGGCAGAAGCATTATGCATCTAATTTGTTTCAAGGAGGCACTTATAGCCAAGTGTAATATCTATTCATTTCTGTGTAGAAGAAAGTGATGGGTATATTTCTATCCAACAAATGGCATGAGCTCCCTCATATTCAATGGGCGTAACACCTATGTTATGCTCCCTGTATGGAGCCACTTCAGGGCCAACAGAAATTGTATTTGAATTCCACCATTTTGAATTTGTAATAAGATGTTGACTAAATTAAAAAAAATTGAATTTGTAATAAGATGTTGAATTAAAATTTCATCTTTTTGAAATTTTAATGCACAAATTGAATTATTTAATTCATCAAATTAAACTTCTATTTCATGTTTAATAACTGAAATGAATTAATATTGCGTTCAGTTTTAAAATTAAATTTATTTGAATATTAAAGTTCAATATTTATACATTCAGTTTCAATATAGTAGATATTGCATTCGTTGTCCGTGTATCAAGTTCGCAAACCATCATTTCAAGTGGATCAGCGTTTCATATATTCAACTTCTCAGATGCATTCTGATTCAGTTTCAAATTCAGTTCTTTAAATTCAGATTCATAACCAGAGACAACATCCTGGTACTTTGCCAGCCAGGAAAGGTAGAGGAGAACAGATATAATCAAACGCTGTGGTCAACAGAAGATTCTGGCATTTTCTGAAGCAAATGTGGCATTTTGAATTTGAATGTAGCATTGAAACCATTTTGGCTATTGGCTAATATGACCCCATTCCTGATCTATGGAGATCACATAGAATTTTGCCCCCTTTAACAATATAGTTGAAACGCTCTGTCATAGCCCTTCTAAGCCTTTCCACTGCCTATTTCATCTTGTTCTTGTGACCGACTGGGTCCGAACCAGGACTCCTGCAAGACTGTGTTAGATACAGTCCATAGGGATTAGTTCAGGAAGCTAACACAAGTCTTCAAGTCTCCAACAACGTTTATCAAACCGCCTCGGTTGTTTGCTCCAGAGAGTCTTAGCTTTCAGGAATGGGGTCATATTAGCTAATAGCCAGAACTGTTCAAATGCTCGATTCAAAATCATTGGAAGAAAATAAATTTAAAATGACACATTGTCTTCAAAAACCACCAGAATATTCTGTTGACCACAGTGTTTGATTATATCTGTTCTCCTCTACCTTTCCTGGCTGGCAAAGTACCAGGATGTTGTCTCTTGGTTTTGAATCTGAATTTAAAGAACTGAATTTGAAAACTGAATCAGAATGCATCTGAGAAGTTGAATATATGAAACGTTGATTAGTCCATTGTTGATAAACTTTAAAGTTGTCAAGATATTTAAGACTTTTAAGAAGAAACGTGTCATAATGATGCAGATTTCACTTTTTTTTTTTTAATCACTTGACTGCTGACATGCAAATCATTTTGGGACCTGTATCAATAGTGGACTAATGAGAACAAAATAGATTAGTTTTTTGAGTGATATTGCCCTTTAAACATAAAAAAAATATTACATTCAAATTCAATATGTTAATACAAATTCTAAATGATTAAATTCTAATGCTATTTGTGTTGGCACTGAGATGGCTCCCTGTCTCTGTCCCTTATAGGCACCTACTCTGTATAATAGAGATGTTTCACTGAGATGGCTCCCTGTCTCTGTCCCTTATAGGCACCTACTCTGTATACAGAGATGTTTCACTGAACCAAATGGCTCCCTGTCTCTGTCCCTTATAGGCACCTACTCTGTATACAGAGATGTTTCACTGAACCAGATGGCTCCCTGTCTCTGTCCCTTATAGGCACCTACTCTGTATACAGAGATGTTTCACTGAGATGGCTCCCTGTCTCTGTCCCTTATAGGCACCTACTCTGTATACAGAGATGTTTCACTGAACCAAATGGCTCCCTGTCTCTGTCCCTTATAGGCACCTACTCTGTATACAGAGATGTTTCACTGAACCAAATGGCTCCCTGTCTCTGTCCCTTATAGGCACCTACTCTGTATACAGAGATGTTTCACTGAACCAAATGGCTCCCTGTCTCTGTCCCTTATAGGCACCTACTCTGTATAATAGAGATGTTTCAGTGAACCACATTAAATGTGTTGTGAATTACCTCACCTGAGAGCTGGAGACTTATGTTGGCTCCCTTTACCTCGTCTCTGTTCCCCCCCAGGGCAGAACCTCTCCAGTGGGATCACTCAGTCAGATGAACACACAGGCTGTTTGTCACAGCCACTCCCTAGAGACGCCAGGCCTAATCAATTGTGTTTTTCATCAGCCAGTCATAATAACCGTTTAACAGTACGACTGACGGATAGAATGGTTTGGGTTGGGAAGCAGTGACTAAATACCCCAGAATACAAGTCCTGTGTAATATCTGGTTCTGTTGAAGAGAAACCTCATTTAGAAAAATGTTTAAATCTAATTTTACATGAGACAAATATAATGGATTGGTTAAATAATATTTTAAAGCAGTAACTTCCTCTTGATTTATGAGAATTAAAAGAGTAGATGATTTACCATCTGTTATTAAAGGGGCAATCAGCCGTTTCTACATCAATTTTTTTGACTAAATGAATAATATACACCCATTTATTCTTGAAGAATACAACTTAAAAATGCCTCATGAGCTTAGTTCAACTGTCGTACCCCATCAGAACCCCAAACAATTTCTTGTTTTTCTCCAATTTTTGTAGACAAAGTAAATGTAAACAAACTCAAAACATGGTTAAAACGATAAAAAGTTGATATCATGGATGTTTAGTCCTTGCTTCCGTAGCAGTGTCTCTGTAATGGAGAGTGGTTACATTTCTCCAGCCCCCCCCCCACCCCTCAGCTTTTTACCCAGAACAACTCTTTGTTCATGTTTTAACTGCTGATTGCATCTTTAGGGCTCTATTCATTCTGTATTTCAGATTACCTTTACATTTATATAGCAGCGTTTACTGTGAATGCAGTCCCCGCTAACAGGACCCACTAACAATCCCCACTAACAATCCCCACTAACAGGACCCACTAACAATCCCCACTAACAGTCCCCGCTAACAGGACCCACTAACAATCCCCAATAACAGTCCCCACTAACGCGGGAACATTGCCCTTACATTTCAATCAAGCTGTAAAGCTGAACTTCTGCGATACGGATTGAATAGAGCCCTTTAATGTCTGTTAACCTAAATGAACATACCTCATCAAGGTGCAGAGCATTCAGTGAGATATCCTCTACTCTCACCATACATATCTGACTCTGACATCATCATCTCAACTGGAATTACAGTAAGATTCTTTTATTGATCCGTGTTTAGTTGATCAATAACGTTCATATCAAACCGTCTGAACCCACTACTGCTGTAACTTTCAGACTCGACTGTTATTATTGTCTTTCTGATGCCATCAGTAAAATAACCTCAGGGACACCAGCCTGTATCGATTATCAAACCGTCTGAACCCACTACTGCTGTAACTTTCAGACTCGACTGTTATTATTGTCTTTCTGATGCCATCAGTAAAATAACCTCAGGGACACCAGCCTGTATCGATTATCAAACCGTCTGAACCCACTACTGCTGTAACTTTCAGACCTGACTGTTATGATTGTCTTTCTGATGCGATCAGTAAAATAACCTCAGGTTACCAGCCTGTATCGATTATCAAACGCCATCGATCATTTACACTCAATTCATTGTGTGCATCGATTCCACACCTTCCGTACGTAACACAGTAGCACCTTTAACACAGGGTTTTGTATCAGGGATCAAGTGGAATCTGCAGACAACTTACCGAAGCGAAGGTGATGTCCTTCAGAGTTGATCTATATCCTCCAAGTGTGAAGTAATATCATCCAGGATCTATCTGAATGAGAGTTTCATTTATACAGGATCTGAAGCCTGAGGGACTGTGGACAACAGGGGAGGAGGGGGGATTTCCCAGAGGTTGTGGACCACATGGGGACAACAGGGGAGGAGGGGGATCTCCCAGAGGTTGTGGACCCTATGGGGACAGACAGGTGTATGACGTGCAGTGGAGCTGAGGTGTTTGTTCACCAGCGGCTCTGGAGTCTTCAACTCAATCCTTCACCAGCAAATGGGGACAGACAGGTGTAGTGTAAATGTGTAGTGTACAGGTGTAGTGTACAGGTGTAGTGTACAGGTGGTGTACAGGTGTAGTATACAGGTGTAGTGTACAGGTGTAGTGTACAGGTGTAGTGTACAGGTGTAGTGTACAGGTGTAGTGTACATGTGTAGTGTACAGGTGTAGTGTACAGGTGTAGTGTACAGGTGTAGTGTACAGGTGTAGTGTACAGGTGTAGTGTACAGGTGTAGTGTACAGGTGTAGTGTACATGTGTAGTGTACAGGTGTAGTGTACAGGTGTAGTGTACAGGTGTAGTATACAGGTGTAGTGTACATGTGTAGTATACAGGTGTAGTGTACAGGTGTAGTGTACAGGTGTAGTGTACATGTGTAGTATACAGGTGTAGTGTACAGGTGTAGTGTACAGGTGTAGTATACAGGTGTAGTGTACAGGTGTAGTGTACAGGTGTAGTGTACAGGTGTAGTGTAGTATACAGGTGTAGTGTACATGTGTAGTGTACAGGTGTAGTGTACATGTGTAGTGTGCAGGTGTAGTGTACAGGTGTAGTGTACATGTGTAGTGTACAGGTGTAGTGTACATGTGTAGTGTACACGTGTGGTGTACAGGTGTAGTGTGCAGGTGTGGTGTACAGGTGTAGTGTACAGGTGTAGTGTACATGTGTAGTGTACAGGTGTAGTGTACAGGTATAGTGTGCAGGTGTAGTGTACAGGTATAGTGTACATGTGTAGTGTACATGTGTAGTGTTTAGGTGTAGTGTACAGGTGTAGTGTACATGTGTAGTGTTTAGGTGTAGTGTACAGGTGTAGTGTACATGTGTAGTGTGCAGGTGCAGTGTACAGGTGTAGTATACAGGCGTAGTGTACAGGTGTAGTGTACAGGTGTAGTATACAGGTGTAGTGTACAGGTGTAGTGTACATGTGTAGTATACAGGTGTAGTGTACAGGTGTAGTGTACAGGTGTAGTATACAGGTGTAGTGTACAGGTGTAGTGTACAGGTGTAGTGTACAGGTGTAGTGTACAGGTGTAGTATACAGGTGTAGTGTACAGGTGTAGTGTACAGGTGTAGTATACAGGTGTAGTGTACATGTGTAGTGTACAGGTGTAGTGTACAGGTGTAGTATACAGGTGTAGTGTACAGGTGTAGTGTACAGGTGTAGTATACAGGTGTAGTGTACATGTGTAGTGTACAGGTGTAGTGTACATGTGTAGTGTGCAGGTGTAGTGTACAGGTGTAGTGTACATGTGTAGTGTACAGGTGTAGTGTACATGTGTAGTGTACACGTGTGGTGTACAGGTGTAGTGTGCAGGTGTGGTGTACAGGTGTAGTGTACAGGTGTAGTGTACATGTGTAGTGTACAGGTGTAGTGTACAGGTATAGTGTGCAGGTGTAGTGTACAGGTATAGTGTACATGTGTAGTGTACATGTGTAGTGTTTAGGTGTAGTGTACAGGTGTAGTGTACATGTGTAGTGTTTAGGTGTAGTGTACAGGTGTAGTGTACATGTGTAGTGTGCAGGTGCAGTGTACAGGTGTAGTGTACAGGTGTAGTGTACAGGTGTAGTGTACATGTGTAGTGTACATGTGTAGTGTACAGGTGTAGTGTACAGGTATAGTGGACAGGTGTAGTGTACAGGTGTAGTGTACATGTGTAGTGTGTAGGTGCAGTGTACAGGTGTAGTGTACAGGTGTAGTGTACAGGTATAGTGTACATGTGTAGTGTACAGGTGTAGTGTACATGTGCAGTGTACAGGTGCAGTGTACAGGTGCAGTATACAGGTGTAGTATACAGGTGTAGTGTACATGTGTAGTGTACAGGTGTAGTGTACATGTGTAGTGTGCAGGTGTAGTGTACAAGTGTAGTGTACAGGTGTAGTGTACATGTGTAGTGTACAGGTGTAGTGTACATGTGTGGTGTGCAGGTGCAGTGTACAGGTGTAGTGTACAGGTGTAGTGTACATGTGTAGTGTACAGGTGTAGTGTACAGGTCTAGTGTGCATGTGTAGTATACATGTGTAGTGTTTAGGTGTAGTGTACAGGTGTAGTGTACATGTGTAGTGTGCAGGTGCAGTGTACATGTGTAGTGTACAGGTATAGTGTACATGTGTAGTGTACATGTGTAGTGTACAGGTGTAGTGTACAGGTGTAGTGTACCTGTGTAGTGTGCAGGTGCAATGTACATGTGTAGTGTACAGGTGTAGTGTACAGGTGTAGTGTACAGGTGTAGTGTACAGGTGCAGTGTACAGGTGTAGTGTACAGGTGTAGTGTACAGGTGTAGTGTACAGGTGTAGTGTACATGTGTATCGTACAGGTGTAGTGTACAGGTGCAGTGTACAGGTGTAGTGTACAGGTGTAGTGTACAGGTGTAGTGTACAGGTGCAGTGTATAGGTGCAGTGTACAGGTGTAGTATACAGGTGTAGTGTACAGGTTTAGTGTGCAGGTGTAGTGTACAGGCATAGTGTACAGGTGTAGTGTACATGTGTATCGTACAGGTGTACAGTACAGGTGTAGCGTACAGTTTGTTAGCCAGGGGCTAACTCAGGAGAGGAGTCTCTTCAACTCCATCAACAACAGGAGTACAGTACTCCTCTTAGAACAGTCTTTACAATGTGTCACAATGAGTATCAAGATGTTGACCTTGAAGATGAAGTCAAATTCAATTCCTTTACATTGGTTCTGTGTATATTTGTATCGTAACTGTTTCCCTGAACATGAGGCCTCTGATCTAAATGATGATAATAGAAGGGTTGCTGCTACTGTTGAAAACATGGAACATGGAACCACTCTGATAAAGCCTCAGAGCCAGGCTCTGATTTAGCATCATGGGACGTGGTCCTGGTGGACGTGGTCCTGGTGGATGTGGTCCTGGTGGATGTGGTCCTGGTGGACGTGGTCCTGGTGGGCGTGGTCCTGGTGGGGGTGGTCCTGGTGGACGTGGTCCTGGTGGGGGTGGTCCTGATGGGGGTGGTCCTGGTGGGGGTGGTCCTGGTGGATGTGGTCCTGGTGGATGTGGTCCTGGTGGGGGTGGTCCTGGTGGGGGTGGTCCTGGTGGGGGTGGTCCTGGTGGATGTGGTCCTGGTGGGGGTGGTCCTGGTGGATGTGGTCCTGGTGGACGTGGTCCTGGTGGATGTGGTCCTGGTGGACGTGGTCCTGGTGGATGTGGTCCTGGTGGACGTGGTCCTGGTGGACGTGGTCCTGGTGAGGGTGGTTCTGGTGAGGGTGGTCCTGGTGGACGTGGTCCTGGTGGATGTGGTCCTGGTGGATGTGGTCCTGGTGGATGTGGTCCTGGTGGGGGTGGTCCTGGTGGATGTGGTCCTGGTGGATGTGGTCCTGGTGGGGGTCCTGGTGGATGTGGTCCCGGTGGGGGTGGCGGTCTACCCAGAGGCAGTTAGTGTGTCAGTGTCATCTTCACTCCACACTTGAGTGAAACATCTAACCTGACGACTAGATGGTGAACCCAGGTGCTAGAAAACACCAGGAATGACGGTCAATAATATGTGTGTGTGTGTGTGTGTGTGTATGTGTGTGTGTGTGTGTGTGTGTGTGTGTGTGTGTGTGTGTGTGTGTGTGTGTGTGTGTGTGTGTGTGTGTGTGTGTGTGTGTGTGTGCATGCGTATGTCCATCTGTGTCAAATCAAATCAAATCAAATCTTATTTGTCACATACACGTGATTAGCAGATGTTAATGCGAGTGTAGCGAAATGCTTGTGCTTCTAGTTCCGACAATGCAGTAATAACCAACGAGTAATCTAACCTAACAATTCCACAACTACTACCTTATACACACAAGTGTAAAGGGATAAAGAATATGTACATAAAGATATATGAATGAGTGATGGTACAGAACGGCATAGGCAAGATGCAGTAGATGGTATCGAGTACAGTATACAGTGATCCCTCGCCACTTCGCGGTTCACTTATCGCGGATTCGCTATTTCGCGGATTTTCATAATGCATTTTTTTTTTTTTTTTGGTGCATTGTGCTCTGCATTCTGATTCGCTAAAAACTCACTCCCGCTTCTTGTATCAAAACATGCTACGAATTGTGCTATCATTTTGTCGTCTCGTGCAGTTATGTGTACGTACATAAAACAGCTTGGCAAATTTACATTAAGTTGGCCAAATTATCTTGTAATTTCGAACATCTCCTAAACCCATAATGTCGACGAAACGGCCTACACGTGAGTCACTGTATTTGTATACATGTAATAGTTGCTAATTGTAAAAAAAAAAAAAGTTTTCTATTTCGCGGATTTCACTTATCGCGGGTCATTTTCGGAACGTAACCCCCGCGATAAACGAGGGATTACTGTATACATATGAGATGAGTAATGTAGGGTATATAAACATAAAGTGGCATAGTTTAAAGTGGCTAGTGATACATGTATTACATAAAGATGGCAAGATGCAGTAGATGATATAGAGTACAGTATATACATATACATATGAGATGAGATGAGTAATGTAGAGTATGTAAACATTATATTAAGTGGCATTGTTTAAAGTGGCTGGGAGGACGGCTCATAATAATGGCGAATTAAATGGCATCATACACATGGAAACCATTTGTTTGATGTATTTGATACCATGCCACTAATTCCACTACAGCCATTACCACGAGCCCGTCCTCCCCAATTAAGGTGCCACCAACCTCCTGTGGTAGAGAACAGGGTGCCATTCAGGAAGCAGATAAAGAGACAGAACAAAACCTACATCTGATGGTTACATATTACTGGTACAGCTGGTAGTAACCTCAGTCAACCATAGAGGGCAGTAGTGATCTGTCGTTTAGCGTTGGAATGAACTGTCCATCTCTAACTTGAGAATGAATAGGCCAAATGTATTGACACGCAGTGCAGTTACAAATACTGCTCTCTCACTGCCTGCTGCTCTGTTAGGAAAGTTTGTTGAATGTCATTACATGAAAATAGATTCTAGTCTTGTCTTGAACTTTGACGTTAATCCTACCATCTTGAAGGAGGAGACAGTACAGGTGTATCAAAACCTGGGACCGAGAGACTGAGAACAGCTGCTATCTCCAGGCCATCAGACTGTTCTTCACCACTGGCCAGCCTCCACCCAGTACCCTGCCCTGAACTTAGACACTGTTACTATCCAGCCTCCACCCAGTAACCTGCCCTGAACTTAGACACTGTTACTATCCAGCCTCCACCCAGTACCCTGCCCTGAACTTAGACACTGTTACTATCCGGCCTCCACCCAGTACCCTGCCCTGAACTTAGACACTGTTACTATCCAGCCTCCACCCAGTACCCTGCCCTGAACTTAGACACTGTTACTATCCAGCCTCCACCCAGTACCCTGCCCTGACCTTAGACACTGTTACTATCCAGCCTCCACCCAGTACCCTGCCCTGAACTTAGACACTGTTACTATCCAGCCTCCACCCAGTACCCTGCCCTGAACTTAGACACTGTTACTATCCAGCCTCCACCCAGTACCCTGCCCTGAACTTAGACACTGTTACTATCCGGCCTCCACCCAGTACCCTGCCCTGAACTTAGACACTGTTACTATCCGGCCTCCACCCAGTAACCTGCCCTGAACTTAGACACTGTTACTATCCGGCCTCCACCCAGTACCCTGCCCTGACCTTAGACACTGTTACTATCCGGCCTCCACCCAGTACCCTGCCCTGACCTTAGACACTGTTACTATCCGGCCTCCACCCAGTACCCTGCCCTGACCTTAGACACTGTTACTATCCGGCCTCCACCCAGTACCCTGCCCTGAACTTAGACACTGTTACTATCCGGCCTCCACCCAGTAACCTGCCCTGAACTTAGACACTGTTACTATCCGGCCTCCACCCAGTACCCTGCCCTGAACTTAGACACTGTTACTATCCAGCCTCCACCCAGTACCCTGCCCTGAACTTAGACACTGTTACTATCCAGCCTCCACCCAGTACCCTGCCCTGAACTTAGACACTGTTACTATCCGGCCTCCACCCAGTACCCTGCCCTGAACTTAGACACTGTTACTATCCAGCCTCCACCCAGTAACCTGCCCTGAACTTAGACACTGTTACTATCCAGCTACCACCCGGTACTCTACCCTGCACCTTACAGGCTGCTGCCCTACGTACATAGTCATTGAATACTGGCCACTTTAATCATGTTTACAAATTGTTTCAACCACTTTATACACTATATACAAAAGTATGTGGACACCCCTTCAAATTAGTGGATTCGGCTATTTCAGCCACACAGGTATATAAAATGGAGCACACAGCCATGCGATCTCCATAGACAAACATAGGCAGTAGAATGGCCTTACTGAAGAGCTCAGTGACTTTCAACGTGGCACTGTCATAGGATGCCACCTTTCCAACAAGTCAGTTTGTTTAATTTCTGTCCTGCTTGTGCTGCCCCGGTCAACTATAAGTGCTGTTATTGTGAAGTGGAAACGTCTAGGAGCAACAATGGCTCAGCCGCGAAGTGGTAGATCACACAAGCTGACAGAAGGGGATCGGCGAGTGCTGAAGCGTGTACAAATCCTCTGTCTAAGCCTAAGATCACCATGCGCAAAGGCAAGTGTTGGCTGGAGTGGTGTCAAGCTCGCCAACATCAGTGCCCGACCTCACTAACGCTCTTGTGGCTGAATGGAAGCAAGTCCCTGCAGCAATGTTCCAACATCTAGTGGAAAGCCTTCCCAGAAGAGTGGAGGCTGTTAAAGCAGCAAAAGGTGGACCAACTCAATATTAATGCCTGTGATTTTGGAATGAGATGTTTGACGATCAGGTGTCCACATACTGTTGGTCACGTAGTGTATCTCACTAACCATTCAGCACCTGCAGTCCAGAACAGATCGCTTCCTATCCAGGGTTCGACTAACTTGGTGTTCTCTTTTGGGGATTGACCTCACCACAGCAGCCTGACTACCACGGTCTGACAGTGGTGTCTATCAGTCACTCCAAGCCTCACGTGTCAAACTCTTTCCCCGGAGGGCAGAGTGTCTGTGGGTTTTCACTCCAACATGATTGATGACATTAGGGAACTGATTAGTAAGGGACTCCCCTCACCTGGCTGTCTACGTCTTCATTGAAAGGCAAAACCAAAAACCACCAGACAGCAGGTTCTCCATGGAATTAGTTTGACACCCCTGGTCTAAGACAAGCCCTACAGAGTCAACCCCTCTGGATCCTTCACCTGGTCCATTCTCATTCCCTCTGGATCCTTCACCTGGTCCATTCTCATTCCCTCTAGATCCTTCATCTGGTCCATTCTCATTCCCTCTAGACCTTCATCTGGTCCATTCTCATTCCCCTCTGGATCCTTCATCTGGTCCATTCTCATTCCCTCTAGACCTTCATCTGGTCCATTCTCTATCCCGTCTGGATCCTTCATCTGGTCCATTCTCTATCCCTCTGGATCCTTCATCTGGTCCATTCTCATCCCCTCTGGATCCTTCATCTGGTCCATTCTCTATCCCTCTGGATCCTTCATCTGGTCCATTCTCATTCCCTCTGGATCCTTCATCTGGTCCATTCTCATTCCCTCTGGATCCTTCATCTGGTCCATTCTCATTCCCTCTGGATCCTTCATCTGGTCCATTCTCATCCCCTCTGGATCCTTCATCTGGTCCATTCTCATTCCCCACTGAATCCTCAATCTCAATAAATCTCAATCTCAATAAACGTTCTAAACCCATTTCATGTCTGGTCCTTAAACTGGTGAATATCTCTCATCGCTTTACTTTTCCTCTGCTCTCTCCAAGGGTTTATTCTGTTTTTAGTTTTTCTCTCCCCCCCCCCTCTCCTCTCCTCTCCTCTCCTCTCCTCTCCTCTCCTCTCCTCTCCTCTCCTCTCCTCTCCTCTCCTCTCCTCTCCTCTCCTCTCCTCTCCTCTCCTCTCCTCTCCTCTCCTCTCCTCTCCTCTCCTCTCCTCTCTCTTTCTCTCTAGAGTCCGAGGCCTCTGTGTGTGCAGTGGACTGGGACAGAATGTGAAGTCAAATTAAATTGTATTTGTCACTTGCTTTGTAAACAACAGGTGTAGACGGACAGTGAAATGCTTACTTACGGCCGTTTCCAACAATGCAGAGAGAAATATAGAAATAGGAAAATATAAAGTAAGAACACAAGGAATTAATACACAATGAGTAACGATAACTTGGTTATATTTACGGGGTACCAGTACCTAGTCGATGATAACTTGACTATATACACGGGGTACCCGTACTGAGTCAATGATAACTTGGTTATATACACAGGGTACCAGTACTGAGTCAATGATAACTTGGCTATATACACAGGGTACCAATACAGCGTCAATGATAACTTGGTTATATACACAGAGTACCAGTACCTAGTCAATGATAACTTGGCTATATACACAGGGTACCAGTACCGAGTCAATGATAACTTGGCTATATACACGGGGTACCAGTACTGAGTCAATGATAACTTGGCTATATACACGGGGTACCAGTACAGAGTCAATGATAACTTGGCTATATACACAGGGTACCAATACAGAGTCAATGATAACTTGGCTATATACACGGGGTACCATTACCAAGTCAATGATAACTTGGCTATATACACGGGGTATCAGTACAGAGTCA
>NC_092086.1:15973708-15988708 GCF_045679555.1 Salvelinus alpinus
TTATACTTGTATTTAACCCATGCAGGTCCAGTAGACACTCACATAAATACACACTCCCTCACACACACACACACACACACACACACACACACACACACACACACACACACACACACACACACACACACACACACACACACACACACACACACACACACACACACACACACTAATGGTGCGTGGGTCAGCTGTTCATTCACTCACACCTGCCTGCAGTTGCTAACAACCCATCATCAACTGCTGACTAGATGTAATAAAGTGAAAATTCAAGGCACCTGACCCTAACTATATAAAATGCGCTGTAGGCCACAGTAGAGAGATTTATTCTATTTGTTAGTCAACTTGTCTATAATTAGATACATGCAGCTTCTCTTCTGTCATTATATGTTGCCCTAGAGGACTAAATAAACACTTACTCACCAGAATAATGTCATGGATAGATAGAACGAATGCTTCAATCTAGTTGACATGGGTAACATTTTCTCGGTCATCTCTGCTTCTCTCACGGAGCAAAGAGTTTAAGGACCTGGGAGAAAATGCAATAACAAAAAAACTAAAAACGGGGGAAAGATTTTCTGTGCAAAATTTCCAAATGACAACAATTTGACTTGTAATGAAATATAAAGCTGTGAAAACGACCCAACCTGTTTCTGATGTCTGTTGGGCTTGGATGCATATTTTATCTGTTTGAAATACTATCAGCTTTTATGACGCTGACAAATATAGTATCTTTACAGACGGTCCCTAACTGCACATTCACATTCTCTCAAGATACTGAAATAAATAAATCATATTTCTCCACACCTGTTCCCAAGTCCAATTTTTGCCTACATTTGGTGTATGTATCATTTTACTGACAAAATGCTTCATTCAGCAGAAGTTAATGTTAAGGCTGTGTGAGAGGTTATAGACCTACAGTCAGTGTCCAGATTTCAGTTTCCATTTAACCCATCTGAACAGTAGGCTACAGTTCCCTTGACGTGCCATAGGCCTATTTGAAGTCCCCATCTTGTGAAGCTATTTGGTGCTAAAGTTAGGCCCTTACACACTAACACCAGATAGAAAGAACGAAACACCTCATCGTAGCCTATAGATATAAATATATATAGATAGATAGATATAGATATAAATTGCACAGGAATTCTACATGTTTCTATCTAGTAGTACATGTATTGTTTACTCTTTATTCATATGTATGGACACACACTGTTTCATTGAGTAGCAGACAGTAACCATGGACACACACTGTTTCATTGAGTAGCAGACAGTAACCATGGACACAGACAGTGGTACTAATTGTACTGGCACCAGCTGGTGTATGCCGATTGGACGTCCTACTACCAGCCTCCTTCCAATTATCCAATTATCTCACTCAATTAACGATGACCAATTACCATAATCACAGCCAATAGTGTCGAGGCACCTCACCAGTCAACAAGCTAACAAACAAATAAATAAACAACTCAAACCTCAGAGAGATGCTGTTGGCAATCACTGCCTAATGGAGTTGATTAGGATAAACAGAGGAAATTAGCATTTATAATGAAACAACAGGAAATGAGCATTAATGAATGATAATTAACAGACAGAAAGCGTCACTTCATCAGGACCAGGTACTATAGAGCATCACATCATCCCACTGTACTTCCTACTCCTTCCCCTTGGTGCTGAACCCTGTATCTTCATAGATCTGATTATTGCTAAGAAACTGTTCTTCACAGCAACAGTAATGTGATGTCAGATATAAGAAAGGAGGCTTTCAGAGCTCTTGCTGGAGATGACATGTTGAAGAGGAGAAAACAGGAATTACTCTGTAAGTAGGATGAAAAACAAACGGTTGCTTTCTATGAGTGTCTGTGTAATGGAGGTGGTGTGATGAACCTGCCTGACACCTGTGGACTTGAGCTCCTAGAGACTTTAGTTGAACGGGTCAACAAATGATTAGGCAATGTGGCACACACAGGCCTGAGTGGGAACCCCAGTCAGTCAAACGCCCTCATCCCTTAGAACCCCAGTCAGTCAAAAGCCCTCATCCCTTAGAACCCCAGTCAGTCAAACGCCCTCATCCCTTAGAACCCCAGTCAGTCAAACGCCCTCATCCCTTAGAACCCCAGTCAGTCTAAAGCCCTCATCCCTTAGAACCCCAGTCAGTCAAACGCCCTCATCCCTTAGAACCCCAGTCAGTCTAACGCCCTCATCTCTTAGAACCCCAGTCAGTCTAAAGCCCTCATCTCTTAGAACCCCAGTCAGTCTAAAGCCCTCATCCTTTAGAACCCCAGTCAGTCAAACGCCCTCATCCCTTAGAACCCCAGTCAGTCAAAAGCCCTCATCCCTTAGAACCCCAGTCAGTCAAACGCCCTCATCCCTTAGAACCCTAGTCAGTCAAACGCCCTCATCCCTTAGAACCCCAGTCAGTCAAAAGCCCTCATCCCTTAGAACCCCAGTCAGTCAAACGCCCTCATCCTTTAGAACCCCAGTCAGTCAAACGCCCTCATCCCTTAGAACCCCAGTCAGTCAAAAGCCCTCATCCCTTAGAACCCCAGTCAGTCAAACGCCCTCATCCCTTAGAACCCCAGTCAGTCAAACGCCCTCATCCCTTAGAACCCCAGTCAGTCAAAAGCCCTCATCCCTTAGAACCCCAGTCAGTCAAACGCCCTCATCCCTTAGAACCCCAGTCAGTCTAAAGCCCTCATCCCTTAGAACCCCAGTCAGTCAAACGCCCTCATCCCTTAGAACCCCAGTCAGTCAAAAGCCCTCATCCCTTAGAACCCCAGTCAGTCAAACGCCCTCATCCCTTAGAACCCCAGTCAGTCTAAAGCCCTCATCCCTTAGAACCCCAGTCAGTCAAACGCCCTCATCCCTTAGAGCCCCAGTCAGTCTAACGCCTTCACCCCTTAGAGCCCCAGTCAGTCTAAAACCCTCATCCCTTAGAACCCCAGTCAGTCTAAAGCCCTCATCCCTTAGAACCCCAGTCAGTCTAAAGCCCTCATCCCTTAGAACCCCAGTCAGTCAAACGCCCTCATCCCTTAGAACCCCAGTCAGTCTAAAGCCCTCATCCCTTAGAACCCCAGTCAGTCTAAAGCCCTCATCCCTTAGAACCCCAGTCAGTCTAAAGCCCTCATCCCTTAGGACCCCAGTCAGTCTAAAGCCCTCATCCCTTAGAACCCCAGTCAGTCTAAAGCCCTCATCCCTTAGAACCCCAGTCAGTCTAAAGCCCTCATCCCTTAGGACCCCAGTCAGTCTAAAGCCCTCATCCTTTAGAACCCCAGTCAGTCTAAAGCTCTCATCCCTTAGAGCCCCAGTCATTCTAAAGCCCTCATCCCTTAGCACCCCAGTCAGTCTAAAGCCCTCATCCCTTAGAGCCCCAGTCAGTCTAAAGCCCTCATCCCTTAGAGCCCCAGTCAGTCTAAAGCCCTCATCCCTTAGGACCCCAGTCAGTCTAATGCCCTCATCCCTTATTACCCCAGTCAGTCTAAAGCCCTCATCCCTTAGAACCCCAGTCAGTCTAAAGCCCTCATCCCTTAGAGCCCCAGTCAGTCTAAAGCCCTCATCCCTTAGAGCCCCAGTCAGTCTAAAGCCCTCATCCCTTAGAACCCCAGTCAGTCTAAAGCCCTCATCCCTTAGAACCCCAGTCAGTCTAAAACCCTCATCCCTTATTACCCCAGTCAGTCTAATGCCCTCATCCCTTAGAACCCCAGTCAGTCTAAAGCCCTCATCCCTTAGAGCCCCAGTCAGTCTAAAGCCCTCATCCCGTAGACCCCCAGTCAGTCTAAAGCCCTCATCCCTTAGCCCCAGTCAGTCTAAAGCCCTCATCCCTTAGAAGCCCAGTCAGTCTAAAGCCCTCATCCCTTAGAAGCCCAGTCAGTCTAAAGCCCTCATCCCTTAGAAGCCCAGTCAGTCTAAAGCCCTCATCCCTTAGAAGCCCAGTCAGTCTAAAGCCCTCATCCCTTAGAAGCCCAGTCAGTCTAAAGCCCTCATCCCTTAGAAGCCCAGTCAGTCTAAAGCCCTCATCACTTAGAAGCCCAGTCAGTCTAAAGCCCTCATCCCGTAGAGCCCCAGTCAGTCTAAAGCCCTCATCCCTTAGAGCCCCAGTCAGTCTAAAGCCCTCATCACTTAGAAGCCCAGTCAGTCTAAAGCCCTCATCCCTTAGAAGCCCAGTCAGTCTAAAGCCCTCATCCCTTAGAAGCCCAGTCAGTCTAAAGCCCTCATCACTTAGAAGCCCAGTCAGTCTAAAGCCCTCATCCCTTAGAGCCCCAGTCAGTCTAAAGCCCTCATCCCTTAGAGCCCCAGTCAGTCTAAAGCCCTCATCCCTTAGAGCCCCAGTCAGTCTAAAGCCCTCATCCCTTAGAAGCCCAGTCAGTCTAAATCCCTCATCCCGTAGAGCCCCAGTCAGTCTAAAGCCCTCATCCCGTAGAGCCCCAGTCAGTCTAAAGCCCTCATCCCTTAGAGCCCCAGTCAGTCTAAAGCCCTCATCCCTTAGAGCCCCAGTCAGTCTAAAGCCCTCATCACTTAGAAGCCCAGTCACTCTAATGCCCTGATATATTAGTGCCCTGAACAACCTGTCACTACCCAGCTGGCCTGACCAACACTGTCTGAACAACCTGTCA
Organism: Salvelinus alpinus; assembly: GCF_045679555.1. NCBI lineage: Eukaryota > Metazoa > Chordata > Actinopteri > Salmoniformes > Salmonidae > Salvelinus > Salvelinus alpinus. The sequence goes on from NC_092086.1 coordinate 15,978,316, forward strand.
CTACCCAGCTGGCCTGACCAACACTGTCTGAACAACACGCCACTACCCAGCTGGCCTGAATAACACTGTCTGAACAACACGCCACTACCCAGCTGGCCTGACCACCACTGTCTGAACAACCTGTCACTACCCAGCTGGCCTGACCACCACTGTCTGAACAACCTGTCACTACCCAGCTGGCCTGACCACCACTGTCTGAACAACACGCTACTACCCAGCTGGCCTGACCACCACTGTCTAAACAACCTGTCACTACCCAGCTGGCCTGACCACCACTGTCTGAACAACCTGTCACTACCCAGCTGGCCTGACCACCACTGTCTGAACAACACGCCACTACCCAGCTGGCCTGACCACCACTGTCTGAACAACCTGTCACTACCCAGCTGGCCTGAACAACACTGTCTGAACAACACGCCACTACCCAGCTGGCCTGACCACCACTGTCTGAACAACCTGTCACTACCCAGCTGGCCTGACCAACACTGTCTGAACAACCTGTCACTACCCAGCTGGCCTGACCACCACTGTCTGAACAACCTGTCACTACCCAGCTGGCCTGACCACCACTGTCTGAACAACCTGTCACTACCCAGCTGGCCTGACCAACACTGAACAACCTGTCACTACCCAGCTGGCCTGACCAACACTGTCTGAACAACCTGTCACTACCCAGCTGGCCTGACCAACACTGAACAACCTGTCACTACCCAGCTGGCCTGACCAACACTGTCTGAACAACACGCCACTACCCAGCTGGCCTGACCAACACTGAACAACCTGTCACTACCCAGCTGGCCTGACCAACACTGTCTGAACAACACACCACTACCCAGCTGGCCTGACCAACACTGAACAACCTGTCACTACCCAGCTGGCCTGACCACCACTGTCTGAACAACACGCCACTACCCAGCTGGCCTGACCACCACTGTCTGAACAACCTGTCACTACCCAGCTGGCCTGACCACCACTGTCTGAACAACACGCCACTACCCAGCTGGCCTGACCACCACTGTCTGAACAACCTGTCACTACCCAGCTGGCCTGACCACCACTGTCTGAACAACCTGTCACTACCCAGCTGGCCTGACCACCACTGTCTGAACAACCTGTCACTACCCAGCTGGCCTGACCACCACTGTCTGAACAACCTGTCACTACCCAGCTGGCCTGACCACCACTGTCTGAAAAACCTGTCACTACCCAGCTGGCCTGACCACCACTGTCTGAACAACACGCCACTACCCAGCTGGCCTGACCACCACTGTCTGAACAACCTGTCACTACCCAGCTGGCCTGACCACCACTGTCTGAACAACACGCCACTACCCAGCTGGCCTGACCACCACTGTCTGAACAACCTGTCACTACCCAGCTGGCCTGACCACCACTGTCTGAACAACCTGTCACTACCCAGCTGCCCTGACCACCACTGTCTGAACAACACGCCACTACCCAGCTGGCCTGACCACCACTGTCTGAACAACCTGTCACTACCCAGCTGGCCTGACCAACACTGTCTGAACAACCTGTCACTACCCAGCAGGCCTGACCAACACTGAACAACCTGTCACTACCCAGCTGGCCTGACCAACACTGTCTGAACAACACGCCACTACCCAGCTGGCCTGACCACCACTGTCTGAACAACCTGTCACTACCCAGCTGGCCTGACCACCACTGTCTGAACAACACGCCACTACCCAGCTGGCCTGACCACCACTGTCTGAACAACCTGTCACTACCCAGCTGGCCTGACCAACACTGTCTGAACAACTTGTCACTACCCAGCAGGCCTGACCAACACTGAACAACCTGTCACTACCCAGCTGGCCTGACCAACACTGTCTGAACAACACGCCACTACCCAGCTGGCCTGACCACCACTGTCTGAACAACCTGTCACTACCCAGCTGGCCTGACCACCACTGTCTGAACAACCTGTCACTACCCAGCTGGCCTGACCACCACTGTCTGAACAACACGCCACTACCCAGCTGGCCTGACCACCACTGTCTGAACAACCTGTCACTACCCAGCTGGCCTGACCAACGCTGTCTGAACAACCTGTCACTACCCAGCAGGCCTGACCAACACTGAACAACCTGTCACTACCCAGCTGGCCTGACCAACACTGTCTGAACAACACGCCACTACCCAGCTGGCCTGACCACCACTGTCTGAACAACCTGTCACTACCCAGCTGCCCTGACCACCACTGTCTGAACAACACGCCACTACCCAGCTGGCCTGACCACCACTGTCTGAACAACCTGTCACTACCCAGCTGGCCTGACCACCACTGTCTGAACAACCTGTCACTACCCAGCTGCCCTGACCACCACTGTCTGAACAACACGCCACTACCCAGCTGGCCTGACCACCACTGTCTGAACAACCTGTCACTACCCAGCTGGCCTGACCAACACTGTCTGAACAACACGCCACTACCCAGCTGGCCTGACCAACACTGTCTGAACAACCTGTCACTACCCAGCTGGCCTGACCACCACTGTCTGAACAACCTGCCACTACCCAGCTGGCCTGACCACCACTGTCTGAACAACACGCCACTACCCAGCTGCCCTGACCACCACTGTCTGAACAACACGCCACTACCCAGCTGGCCTGACCACCACTGTCTGAACAACCTGTCACTACCCAGCTGGCCTGACCACCACTGTCTGAACAACACGCCACTACCCAGCTGGCCTGACCACCACTGTCTGAACAACCTGTCACTACCCAGCTGGCCTGACCAACACTGTCTGAACAACCTGTCACTACCCAGCAGGCCTGACCAACACTGAACAACCTGTCACTACCCAGCTGGCCTGACCAACACTGTCTGAACAACACGCCACTACCCAGCTGGCCTGACCACCACTGTCTGAACAACCTGTCACTACCCAGCTGGCCTGACCACCACTGTCTGAACAACACGCCACTACCCAGCTGGCCTGACCACCACTGTCTGAACAACCTGTCAATACCCAGCTGGCCTGACCAACACTGTCTGAACAACCTGTCACTACCCAGCAGGCCTGACCAACACTGAACAACCTGTCACTACCCAGCTGGCCTGACCAACACTGTCTGAACAACACGCCACTACCCAGCTGGCCTGACCACCACTGTCTGAACAACCTGTCACTACCCAGCTGGCCTGACCACCACTGTCTGAACAACCTGTCACTACCCAGCTGGCCTGACCACCACTGTCTGAACAACACGCCACTACCCAGCTGGCCTGACCACCACTGTCTGAACAACCTGTCACTACCCAGCTGGCCTGACCACCACTGTCTGAACAACACGCCACTACCCAGCTGGCCTGACCACCACTGTCTGAACAACCTGTCACTACCCAGCTGGCCTGACCAACACTGTCTGAACAACCTGTCACTACCCAGCAGGCCTGACCAACACTGAACAACCTGTCACTACCCAGCTGGCCTGACCAACACTGTCTGAACAACACGCCACTACCCAGCTGGCCTGACCACCACTGTCTGAACAACCTGTCACTACCCAGCTGGCCTGACCAACACTGTCTGAACAACCTGTCACTACCCAGCTGGCCTGACCAACACTGTCTGAACAACACGCCACTACCCAGCAGGCCTGACCACCACTGTCTGAACAACACGCCACTACCCAGCTGGCCTGACCAACACTGTCTGAACAACACGCCACTACCCAGCTGGCCTGACCACCACTGTCTGAACAACCTGTCACTACCCAGCTGGCCTGACCAACACTGTCTGAACAACCTGTCACTACCCAGCAGGCCTGACCAACACTGAACAACCTGTCACTACCCAGCTGGCCTGACCACCACTGTCTGAACAACCTGTCACTACCCAGCTGGCCTGACCACCACTGTCTGAACAACCTGTCACTACCCAGCTGCCCTGACCACCACTGTCTGAACAACACGCCACTACCCAGCTGGCCTGACCACCACTGTCTGAACAACCTGTCACTACCCAGCTGGCCTGACCAACACTGTCTGAACAACACGCCACTACCCAGCTGGCCTGACCAACACTGAACAACCTGTCACTACCCAGCTGGCCTGACCAACACTGTCTGAACAACACGCCACTACCCAGCTGGCCTGACCACCACTGTCTGAACAACCTGTCACTACCCAGCTGGCCTGACCAACACTGTCTGAACAACCTGTCACTACCCAGCTGGCCTGACCAACACTGTCTGAACAACACGCCACTACCCAGCTGGCCTGACCAACACTGTCTGAACAACACGCCACTACCCAGCTGGCCTGACCAACACTGTCTGAACAACACGCCACTACCCAGCTGGCCTGACCACCACTGTCTGAACAACCTGTCACTACCCAGCTGGCCTGACCAACGCTGTCTGAACAACCTGTCACTACCCAGCTTGCCTGACCACCACTGTCTGAACAACCTGTCACTACCCAGCTGGCCTGACCAACACTGTCTGAACAACCTGTCACTACCCAGCTGGCCTGACCAACACTGTCTGAACAACACGCCACTACCCAGCTGCACTACCCACCGTCTATTTAGAAATAAAACAAACAAATACGTCTCGGCCTCCATTCTGCCTACCATTGTGTGCTCTTCTTTACACATGATAGAGAATCCATAAGTAGATACATCAAATCATGTCCAGTATGGCCACTTGGCTTCGGTGGAATTCTATATATGCATCGAACATGGACTCGGTGGGCAGTTTATTAGGTACACTACCCCGGTCACGAAAACGGTTCGCTACTACAGATAGTGAGTCACGTGTCCGTGGCCGTGCTGTATAAAGGCAGGCAGGCATCGAGGCATTCAGTTACTGTTCTATTGAACGTTAGAATGGGTAAAACTGGTGACAAAAGCGACTTTGGTATGATCATTGGTGCCAGGCGCGCCGGTTCCAATATCTTAGAAACAGCCGGCCTCATGGGATTTTCATGCACGACACAGTCAAGGGTATACCAAGAATGGCCCCATCCTGCCTGGTGTCAACGGTACAAGCTAGTGGTGGTGGTGTAATGGTGCCTGGTGTCAATGGTGCAGGCTGGTGGTGGTGGTGTAATGGTGCCTGGTGTCAATGGTACAAGCTAGTGGGGGTGGTGTAATGGTGCCTGGTGTCAATGGTACAAGCTAGTGGTGGTGGTGTAATGGTGCCTGGTGTCAATGGTACATGCTAGTGGTGGTGTAATGGTGCCTGGTGTCAACAGTACAGGCTGGTGGTGGTGGTGTAATGGTGTGGGGAATGTTTTCCGTGGCACACGTTAGATCCCTTGATACCAATTGAACAACGTTTGAACGTCACACCTTGTAGAATCCATGTCTCGAAGAATTCAGGTTGTTCTGGAGGCAAGGGGGGGGGGGTCCGGCTCAGTACTAGATGGGTGTATCTAATAAACTGTGCCCATATGTGAACACACATTCCCTCTCCTTTCACACTTTAATAGTCTTAATGTACAGCTGAAGTCGGAAGTTTACATACACCTTAGCCAAATACATTTAAACTCCGTTTTTCACAATTCCTGACACTTAATCCTCGTAAAAATTCCCTGTCTTAGGTCAGTTAGGATCACCAGTTTATTTTAAGAATGTGAAATGTCAGAATAATAGTAGAGATAATTATTTATTTCAGCTTTTATTTCTTTGATCACATTCCCAGTGGGTCAGATGTTTACATACACTCAATTAGTATTTGGTAGCATTGCCTTTAAATTGTTTAACTTGGGTCAAAAGTTTCGGGTAGACTTCCACAAGCTTCCCACAATAAGTTGGGTGAATTTTAGCCCATTCCTCCTGACAGAGCTGGCGCAACTGAGTCAGGTTTGTAGGCCTCCTGGCTCGCACACGCTTTTTCAGTTCTGCCCACACATTTTCTATAGGATTGAGGTCAGGGCTTTGTGTTGGCCACTCCAATACCTTGACTTTGTTGTCCTTAAGCAATTTTGCCACAACTTTGGAAGTATGCTTGGGGTCAATGTCCATTTGGAAGACCCATTTGCAACCAAGCTTTAACTTCCTGACTGGTGTCTTGAGATGTTGATTCAATATATCCACGTAATTTTCCTGCCTTATGATGTCATCTATTTTGTGAAGTGCACCAGTCCCTCCTGCAGAAAAGCACCCCCACAACATGATGCTGCCACCCCCGTGCTTCACTGTTGGGATAGTGTTCTTTGGCTTGCAAGCCTCCCCCTTTTTCCTCCAAACATAACAATGGTCATTATGGCCAAAGAGTTCTATTTTTGTTTCATCAGAACAGAGGACATTTCTCCAGAAAGTACAATCTTTGTCCGCATGTGCAATTGCAAACCGTAGTCTGGCTATTTTATGGCGGTTTTGGAGCAGTGGCTTCTTCCTTGCTGAGCGGCCTTTCAGGTTATGTTGATATAGGACTCATTTTACTGTGGATATAGATACTTTTGTACCTGTTTCCTCCAGCATCTTCACAAGGTCCTTTGCGTTTGTTCTGGAATTGATTTGAACTTTTCGCACCAAAGTACGTTCATCTCTAGGAGACAGAACACGTCTCCTTCCTGAGCAGTATGACGGCTGCGTGGTCCCATGGTGTTTATACTTGCGTACTATTGTTTGTACAGATGAACGTGGTACCTTCAGGCATTTGGAAATTGCTCCCAAGGATGAACCAGACTTGTGTAGGTCAACAATTTTTTTTCTGAGGTATTGGCTGATTTCGTTTGACTTTCCCATGATGTCAAGCAAAGAGGCACTGAGTTTGAAGGTAGGCCTTGAAATACTTCCACAGGTACACTTCCAATTGACTCAAATGATGTCAATTAGCCTATCAGAAGCTTCTAAAGCCATGACATCATTTTCTGGAATTTTCCAAGCTGTTTAAAGGCACAGTCAACTTAGTAAACTTCTGACCCACTGGAATTGTGATAAAGTGAATTATAAGTGAAATAATCTGTCTTTTAACAATTGTTGGAAAAATTACTTGTGTCATGCACAAAGTAGATGTCCTAACCGACTTGCCAAAACTATAGTTTGTTAACAAGAAATTTGTGGAGTGGTTGAAAACGAGTTTTAATGACTCCAACATCAACTGTACATACATACATTAAAAGGTGAAGTAACAGTCACATCATAATTACATCGCTGGTGGGCTATGAAAGGGACTGGAGAGGAACCGTTGAGTACAGTCAACTTTAATAAACATCACTGGTGGGCTATGAAAGTGACTGGAGAGGAACCGTTGAGTACAGTCAACTTTAATAAACATCGCTGGTGGGCTATGAAAGTGACTGGAGAGGAACCGTTGAGTAGTCAACTTTAATAAACATCACTGGTGGGCTATGAAAGTGACTGGAGAGGAACCGTTGAGTAGTCAACTTTAATAAACATCACTGGTGGGCTATGAAAGTGACTGGAGAGGAACCGTTGAGTACAGTCAACTTTAATAAACATCACTGGTGGGCTATGAAAGGGACTGGAGAGGAACCGTTGAGTACAGTCAACTTTAATAAGCATCACTGGTGGGCTATGAAAGGGACTGGAGAGGAACCGTTGAGTAGTCAACTTTAATAAACATCACTGGTGGGCTATGAAAGGGACTGGAGAGGAACCGTTGAGTACAGTCAACTTTAATAAACATCACTGGTGGGCTATGAAAGTGACTGGAGAGGAACCGTTGAGTAGTCAACTTTAATAAACATCGCTGGTGGGCTATGAAAGTGACTGGAGAGGAACCACTGAGTACAGTCAACTTTAATAAGCATCACTGGTGGGCTATGAAAGGGACTGGAGAGGAACCGTTGAGTACAGTCAACTTTAATAAACATCACTGGTGGGCTATGAAAGAGACTGGAGAGGAACCGTTGAGTACAGTCAACTTTAATAAACATCACTGGTGGGCTATGAAAGGGACTGGAGAGGAACCGTTGAGTACAGTCAACTTTAATAAGCATCACTGGTGGGCTATGAAAGGGACTGGAGAGGAACCGTTGAGTACAGTCAACTTTAATAAACATCGCTGGTGGGCTATGAAAGAGACTGGAGAGGAACCGTTGAGTACAGTCAACTTTAATAAACATCGCTGGTGGGCTATGAAAGGGACTGGAGAGGAACCGTTGAGTACAGTCAACTTTAATAAACATCACTGGTGGGCTATGAAAGGGACTGGAGAGGAACCGTTGAGTACAGTCAACTTTAATAAACATTCCTGGTGGGCTATGAAAGGGACTGGAGAGGAACCGTTGAGTAGTCAACTTTAATAAACATCACTGGTGGGCTATGAAAGAGACTGGAGAGGAACCGTTGAGTAGTCAACTTTAATAAACATCACTGGTGGGCTATGAAAGGGACTGGAGAGGAACCGTTGAGTACAGTCAACTTTAATAAACATCGCTGGTGGGCTATGAAAGTGACTGGAGAGGAACCGTTGAGTAGTCAACTTTAATAAACATCACTGGTGGGCTATGAAAGTGACTGGAGAGGAACCGTTGAGTAGTCAACTTTAATAAACATCACTGGTGGGCTATGAAAGAGACTGGAGAGGAACCGTTGAGTACAGTCAACTTTAATAAACATCACTGGTGGGCTATGAAAGGGACTGGAGAGGAACCGTTGAGTACAGTCAACTTTAATAAGCATCACTGGTGGGCTATGAAAGGGACTGGAGAGGAACCGTTGAGTAGTCAACTTTAATAAACATCACTGGTGGGCTATGAAAGGGACTGGAGAGGAACCGTTGAGTAGAGTCAACTTTAATAAACATCACTGGTGGGCTATGAAAGTGACTGGAGAGGAACCGTTGAGTAGTCAACTTTAATAAACATCACTGGTGGGCTATGAAAGTGACTGGAGAGGAACCACTGAGTACAGTCAACTTTAATAAGCATCACTGGTGGGCTATGAAAGGGACTGGAGAGGAACCGTTGAGTACAGTCAACTTTAATAAACATCGCTGGTGGGCTATGAAAGGGACTGGAGAGGAACCGTTGAGTACAGTCAACTTTAATAAACATCACTGGTGGGCTATGAAAGAGACTGGAGAGGAACCGTTGAGTACAGTCAACTTTAATAAACATTCCTGGTGGGCTATGAAAGGGACTGGAGAGGAACCGTTGAGTAGTCAACTTTAATAAACATCACTGGTGGGCTATGAAAGAGACTGGAGAGGAACCGTTGAGTAGTCAACTTTAATAAACATCACTGGTGGGCTATGAAAGGGACTGGAGAGGAACCGTTGAGTACAGTCAACTTTAATAAACATCGCTGGTGGGCTATGAAAGTGACTGGAGAGGAACCGTTGAGTAGTCAACTTTAATAAACATCACTGGTGGGCTATGAAAGTGACTGGAGAGGAACCGTTGAGTAGTCAACTTTAATAAACATCACTGGTGGGCTATGAAAGAGACTGGAGAGGAACCGTTGAGTACAGTCAACTTTAATAAACATCACTGGTGGGCTATGAAAGGGACTGGAGAGGAACCGTTGAGTACAGTCAACTTTAATAAGCATCACTGGTGGGCTATGAAAGGGACTGGAGAGGAACCGTTGAGTAGTCAACTTTAATAAACATCACTGGTGGGCTATGAAAGGGACTGGAGAGGAACCGTTGAGTAGAGTCAACTTTAATAAACATCACTGGTGGGCTATGAAAGTGACTGGAGAGGAACCGTTGAGTAGTCAACTTTAATAAACATCACTGGTGGGCTATGAAAGTGACTGGAGAGGAACCGTTGAGTAGTCAACTTTAATAAACATCACTGGTGGGCTATGAAAGAGACTGGAGAGGAACCGTTGAGTACAGTCAACTTTAATAAACATCACTGGTGGGCTATGAAAGGGACTGGAGAGGAACCGTTGAGTACAGTCAACTTTAATAAGCATCACTGGTGGGCTATGAAAGGGACTGGAGAGGAACCGTTGAGTAGTCAACTTTAATAAACATCACTGGTGGGCTATGAAAGGGACTGGAGAGGAACCGTTGAGTAGAGTCAACTTTAATAAACATCACTGGTGGGCTATGAAAGTGACTGGAGAGGAACCGTTGAGTAGTCAACTTTAATAAACATCACTGGTGGGCTATGAAAGTGACTGGAGAGGAACCACTGAGTACAGTCAACTTTAATAAGCATCACTGGTGGGCTATGAAAGGGACTGGAGAGGAACCGTTGAGTACAGTCAACTTTAATAAACATCGCTGGTGGGCTATGAAAGGGACTGGAGAGGAACCGTTGAGTACAGTCAACTTTAATAAACATCACTGGTGGGCTATGAAAGAGACTGGAGAGGAACCGTTGAGTACAGTCAACTTTAATAAACATTCCTGGTGGGCTATGAAAGGGACTGGAGAGGAACCGTTGAGTAGTCAACTTTAATAAACATCACTGGTGGGCTATGAAAGAGACTGG